>NW_024351073.1:24203635-24240109 GCF_902729225.1 Pteropus medius | reverse complement strand
CTGCATGTGTCTCTGTGTGTGTCCATGTGTGTCCGCGTGTCTGCGCGTGTCCGCGTGTGTCCGCCACCACGGCTCGGAGGCGGCCGTGACCGAGGACTTGAGCCGTGGGCCACACCGCCGCTTGCAGGCGGAGCGGGGCTCCACGCTCCTTCCGTCCCTCCTGTCGGTTGTCGCTTCCTCAGCCGGATGCACATTCCTAGTCCAAGGAGATTTCCGCTCGCGAACACGCCGGGCGCGGCGAGGGCCCCGCCACCTGCCCCGCCATCGGCCCCGCCACCAGCCCCGCCACCCGCGGGCATGAGGACTGCAGCCGGGTCGCCTTGCACGTGCTTCCCGGTGTGGGCAATGACAGTGGCAAGGGGTCACCACTCAGCTGCCTGGCACCCCCTTTCCACGGCGTTAATATTCATCCGCTCGCCACCGTGTCGCCCCTGCTGACCTGGAGTAAGAAACCTTAGTGCCCGTCTTCATTTCGCTAACACACAGTTCCGGAACCTTCGCCAACCACCTCTCCTTCTCAGTCCCCAGTCTCTTGACCGCAAAGCGCTTTTCTGTCCTAACAAATGCCCTGTCCTTGAATTCCAAGGGTCGTCGCGGACGCCTGGGCTGTGGACGTCCATCAAGAGCCCACGGACATGCTCAGGTTTTCCGCTGCGGGCAGCCCTCTCCGACGTGGTCTGGGTCCCTTCGACCCCGCGCTTCTAAAGCGATCCTCACCTTCCCATCGTTTATTTCTTCTCTGACAATATTAGCTGGAGAACATGGTTTTGGATTCTAAAATCAGTGAGGTTGCTACGGCAAAGGAAGAGTAATTACAGCTACGTGATAAACATGTTTTTGAGCGATCTTATATGTATGATCACACGCGTGTATGTGTGTGGACATACGATGATGGCGAGAACTGGAATTTCGTTATATAAATTATATTTTTGGTTCACATTTCTTGTGGGTTTGGGGAAGAGGGAGGTCAGGAATGGATTGGGTTTTTGCAAGAGACCCGATCTATGATGAATCATTTAATTCTAGACAATGGCGGGTAGGTAAGAAATTGTGAATGAAGAAATGGAGATTCTCGGAAATGCATGGAAATGCCCTATGTGAGACATTCATGGGTATCTGTCATCCTCATTCTATTTTTAATTACTCAGCTTCATAAAACAGAACAAAATCCTCAAATTAAAACGATTAAAAAGCATTTCAAAAGCGTTGATTCTTTTAGAAAATAATGAATGAAAGTAACACTTGTATCATAGAGCACTTTAAAATAAAGTCTCTTAGGGGACAAATATTTCTTAGAGAATCTTGGTGACTGTCTAACCTCTTCCTTTTGAGCGACTTTGAATTGAACCAAGCCTTTGGCATTCAGTGTATTTAAGCGTCACCTGTGGGAGCCCAAGCATGGTGACTGCTTTCCGCAAGTTATTCTCCATAAGAAGGGGGGTTCCTGATCTTTCCTCAGGTTCTGGGCACTGCCTTGTCCTCCTGAACCCACTGGTTCTTCACGAAGCTGCAAATGGAAAATGTCGCTGACTTGACAGGGAAAAAAAGATGTGTCCACTAAATTTAGTATAAGCATTTCCATCGAAATTCAATAAAAAAAAATATATTGTGAGTCAAAAACTCAGGTGAGATAACCACTTGATGTGTTTGAAGAGACTCAACGAATTACATTGTCTTTATAAATATTTCGAACTCTAGGAAAACGGATGATGATCGACTTTTTGCAAACGTCCCAATTATTACCAAACGTCCCAGTTATTACTGTCCCGTGCATTGCTGTGTCGAAGGAAACCGTGGAATCTTGCGTGTGTAACGCGTGGTCACTTGAGCCCCACGTCATCCACGGAGCTTGCCGCTGTGTGCCGGGGCGACGGGCCGCCTCTGGCACGCCTCTGCAGTCGGGCTTGGGGGCAGGCGAGCCTGCGCTGTGACCTGGCACCTACATTCTGGCAGCCGGAGCTGCCCCTATGAGGTGCCGCCACAGCCCTGCAGATGGCCCCACCACCCGCAGGGCGAGCGTGGTGGTGTCGCACGCTGACTGGCACTTGGCAGAGAGATCACCCATAGTAGATGCCCGCTGCACACGGGGCCACGCGTCACTCTCTAGGATAGGCACCCTCCTGTCAGTAAGCGGCTAAGACCCCGGAGAACTAAGTGACCTAACAGAACCACTGAAAACTTGCACAAAGACGCAGGGAAAAGCAAGTGTCGACTAGCAAAGTACAGAAACGCTTTAAGGGGTCAAAATTACGAGACTGGATAAATACATTATGGCTTCTCTGCCCAGTAAAAAGCTCTGCCTTTGGTCTAAACGAAGAGGCGGCTCTCTGTGCGGTGGCACTGAGCAATGTTAATGATTCGTTAAGTAAAAAAGAAACAGGTTTTAAACGGTACGATTCCATTTTTTGTTCAAAATCTATTTACCTGTGTATATAAGCCAAGGGAAGGACATACATCAAGGTTTTAACTGTGCTTTTGTCTCGGTGGTAGAATTATAGATGCTTTTTGTTCTCTTTTCTCTTTTTGCCCAGGTATATTTTCAGTTTCTTCTACAAACACATAGGCTAAGGGGGTGATATAAAAACTATCGACAGCGATATCAAGGAGATACAGCAAAAATAAGAAACAATGTGTTTGCGATGTGGCCTCAGCCCACGGACACGTGCTATCTTATGGGCTGAACGATGTGAGTACATTAAATTCATGTGTTAAAGTCCCAAACCCCAAATCCATCAAATTCATGTGTTAAAGTCCCAAACCCCAAATCCGATATGGCAGAGTCCTCCTAAGTGGGGAGATGTAGACACGGACATGCTCACAGAGGATCGACCACGTGAGGACATGGGCAGGAGATGGCCGTCTGGAACTCAACGAGAGGGAAGCCTTAGAGGAAACCAGCCCTGTGCATCTTGATCTCGGATCAAGTGTGAGAAACCCATTTCCTTCCCGGTCCTCTGTGAGCCCGGCCCAGCCCGCTACCGCGGGACCCTCAGCACTGAGCTCACACCAGCATGCGAACTTTGCACATCGTATCCCATTTCACGGCTACCCACTAACGTTCGTTATTAATTCCACTTTTTATTAAATGTATTGAGGTGGCATCAGTTAATAAAGTTATATAGGTTTCAAGTGCACAATTCAACGATACATTATCTGTATTTCGCGTAGTGCGTTCACCCCCCCGGAAGTCAAGTTTCCTTCCCTCACCTTTCACCCCTTTCGCTGGCATCTGCTTTCCTTCCCCCCATCCCCCTCGTAACCAGGAAACCGGTGTCTGCATCCATGAGTTTTTGTTTGTCTGTCTTGTCATTTGTTGCTTTTAGTTTTATTGTTATTAATTCTCCTTTACAGATAAGGAAACTGAGTCATGCAGAAGCCAACTCGATGAGATGACTCCCCTCACTCACAAGGGCCAGGCCCTGGAAGCGTCTTGCCTGCACCCCCAGCTCCCAGAGATGGTCCTGCTGGCGAGTCAGTTGGGGCAATGAAATCGGTTGCCGATCCCCCATCTCTGCTAATGATATCGTTGGCCTTAAGACATTATTTCGTGTTTCCGACGTCTATATGGTAAGCTCTTTCTTTCTCCTCCTAGTTACTTATACCTCTCCCAGACATTCAGAAGAAGGCTTAATTATGGGATTTTTCAGGCATCTTGGCAGTTTAGTATGAATAATATACAAGCAGATTAAAGACAAGCCAAATGGAGTCTTACGTGAAGTTGGTTTGTATTTGCATGCCCCCATAGGCGCCATTTGCTTGTGACCCTGTTATTAAGCCACTCTGAGTATCCCCTTTAATATACAAAGTGGCACTGGTTTCCAATAAAATATAATTAGCTATTTATTAGGAAAAGTTCAGTGCAGCTATAGATTTTAATGTCTATGGTCCCCAGCAGTAGAAAATTTCCAGCAGAGATGCCGGTTGCCTTCATAATTCTCCGGCCTGGAAATGTGATTGGCCAGACTCAGGAGCCTGTTTCCAGAACTCGAGTAAAATGACGCTCAGGGGTGTTCTAGCAGTTCAGAAGCTAAGATTAGTCATAATAAGCCAACTGAGAGAGAGCGAGTCATCTGCTTCTAGTGCGACAGTGGTCCACGATAGAATGATATCTTCCTGCAGACATTAGAAATTATAAGCAGAACCGCCCTCCTTAGAGGAGAGCTGATTGCAAATTGTTCTAACAAAAATGAGTTCTTTTCTGTTTTGTGCATAAGAGGCCCACGAAGGCCGATGTGCCTGTGTCTGCTCATCTTTTATCTGGCACAAGCCTGGCTTCCTCCAAGACAAACAGCGAGTGCTATCAAGATGATAATTGCATCCTAACTTTTATTGTGCGGGTTGCCAAAGGCCACTGGGTTTCGATTGTGCAGAAACAGGATGGCAACAATGTTCTCGCAAGCGGCGTTCCCGTGACAAGCCGACTGATTCACGGGCGCGGGAGGTCTGTGCAGCCCTCGCTCCGGGCTGGCGGTGGCTGCCCGCTCTCCCGCCTCGAAGGCAGGTCGCTCGTCCTGCGCTGCAGTCTCGTTCTAAGCAGCCGCAGCAGAGATGCTGTGCTCAGCCATAATTTAACAGACTCTAACATGAAGAAAGTGTTATGATGTTTAACTTATAGGGCATCCAAATGTCATAGACCCAAGCAAGTTCCTATTAGCAATAACTCAGGCCCTCTGAAGGGCTGTGACATTCAGAACTGATGAGCTCGGTCCCCCGGGCCTGCTCCGACCTAGCCTCGCCCAGGCCACTCGGTAACCTGAGCGGCCCGGGGGTCAACCCGTGATAGCCCCCTTCAATTTAAAGAGTGGCTTCTCCTGGGGGCCGGGGCTCTGACTCGGCACGATAAATTTCCCAAAGAGCATAAAGAGCCATCTAGTGTATATCAAATCAATATCACCGTGGCTCGCGGCGGTATCTGAGGCTACAGTTCACAAAACAAACTGGGCCAGGGGCTGGATTTCTGCCCTTGGCAATCAATCAGGCTCCTGGGTCATGGATTTTAGTGCAAATTAACACAGCAGAAACCATCACGCTCCCCAGACGATGATATAATGCAGGATTTTCTTTTTTTTCCCCCAAACCCTATTTTGTTGCTATGCTCGGAGGTGGTGATGTTACACCGAACGACAACAAGAAGTAGTGATTAAGACGGAGGTGGAAATTGTACAGTGAAATATTCATTTTCTCTCGACAAATACAGAGCAGGGTGTTTAAGTAAGCCAGTTAGGAAGCATGAAGAGACGATGTAATCGTCCTGGCAGCTACTCGTGAGTGCAAGACCCCTCCGAACGACCCGGTCAGCAGACAGTGCTCTCTGCGGAAGGTTACCTTACGTGACACATGGCAACCTGCAGCGGTGGGTGTTTCGTTACAGAGTGTCCTCCCAGTTTTCAGCATCACCCCATCTCCGAGAGGGCCCAGCGGAAGTCCCTTTAAAACACTTTTATAAAATAAGGTGCGCTGCATCCCTCACCCAAAGGCACCGGAGCACGACAGCCCTCCCAGCCTGCCCCCGCGGAAGGGTGCGCCAGTCCTCGTTCGCGGCTTGTTGAGAAAGGTGGGGGATGTCTCGTCCTCTGGTGGAATCTTCACAGAGTAATTCATAATGTGCAGTTACATATGGAGATCCACAGACAAATCACTTTTAGAACAAAACCTGCAGGTCATAGGAAATTTTGCAAACATTATGAGTTGGGTTTGAAAGAGGAGTGACTGTCCCTAATTTATCGTGCAGGAATAAAACAATCTACCACACACCGCGCCATGCTTCCGATAGGACCACAGTCTGTTGGGTCACATGGCGATGCTCAGACTGTGTTTCACTGTAGCTTAGGGCACCTGGATCAGTGTCGAATAGGGTCCGAATATTCGAACGAATACTTTTTTTGTAATTAATACATTTTGTAACCTATTAAATACACGCTCACGGCAAAACGATGTTTCTTTTGATGTCGCATAGGAGAGAGACCCTTGTGAGTGCCGCTATGAGTGACTGCACTGTGGGCAGGGGACAGAGCTGCTCGTGCAGTCACCGAGACTTCTTCAGTCCCGTAATAACCTCGGAGCGTTTTCGCGATCAACTCGTGAAGCAGTGTGAGAAAGAGAACACTCGAAGGCTCGAAAGCGCGGGTTTAACATAAGATTTACTGTAATTGTCGCCAGGCGCAGGCTTACAGCCCTGTCACTGTGGCCGCTTCCGTCCTGAAACCTGCTTATCACCTTCAACCCGAAGGTGTTTGCTTATTGTATTTTTTGGCACTCTGTGGCAATTGGTCTGAGATTGTACTGGATTAAGCCATAGCTTCAGGACAAAAATATCATTTAGCTGAAAATTCTTAAGACTTTTTTTTTTTAAACAAAACAAATCATCATCATCATTCAAAGAGAACAAAACAATTAGAACACGACAGATACGGTGCCATCGGGAAGAATTGCGCGTGAGGACGGAGCACATGGGAGCACCGCGATCTGTAAATATGGGAGGACGCGCGCGGCGAGGGGGCGCGCGCACGGCGAGGGGGCGCGCGCGGCGAGGGGGGGCGCGCGCTCTGCGTGCGCTGCGCTGCCCTTCGCGGCGAGAGCTCAGACGGCAGCGTTTGGGCCCTGCGAGCCGCGGCGATGTCACTGCTGCGCAGGGACAGGCGGACACACGAGAGACGCACACTCCAGATGTCTCCAGTTACAAACTGGGTTTTGCAAAGATCGCTTCGAACAGCTCCATTGTGGTAACGGAGTCACTTATGAGCAAGTTCAAGTTCCAAAGTAGCCCGTGGACCACGTCAGCGCCAATGGGATTTCTGTAAAACGGGAAGGCTTAATTAATAACCAGGGTTCCTAGAAACTCGCTAAGAACAAAAATTATGGTGCAAAATTAATGCTTACAGAGACTCCCTCCTTCACCCAGCTGTCACGGGCGAGGACTTGGGCCGGATTCCAGGTTTGGTGCAGGAATGGCGTGAGACCAAGGTGAAATACGACCCAGCCACGAGTGGCCTGTTCACTCGCCGGGGTGCGTCAAAATAACGTCCCTTAGCTTTTTGTCATGTACAGACCCAGGAAGATGAAATGGGGAAGAGACGACATGACCACTTTCCTTGACCCTGCTCGACTTTTTAAGCCTGAGGAAGAGCCTGAGCCGAACAGCAATGGGGCGACAGCCGACAGCCGTTATCCCGTCACAGATTGTGACCGTGGCTGGTGTTCGCAAGAAGGAAGAGAACTTAAAAATGATTTCTGTGCATCCCCAAAGCTGCGGGTTCTGGTTTTCCATTCAGCATCTTAATCAAATATCTGACGTGACTGATCGGCTTTAACACAGTCGATTGACTAATAGAGATTTGGGCACTGTGCAGACCCGGCTGCGGGAGAAAATACCAGTCGAATGAGTTGTTAGCGTAAGGTGGGTGAACGACTGGTTGATGGATTGAAAGAAAGTCTATTTTCATTTTTCTAACAGCAAGTTTGGCATCGGATAAAGAAAAACGAGAATACTCTGAAACGTCCTTGGAAAAACCACACAGCTGGCCCAGTGACGTCAGAAAACGTCAGAAGATTGTGTCAAACACAGTGTATTGTTTCATAACAAGGAATCTGAATGGTGATTAAATATTTTATTTTCTATATGTCACATGCCATGCAGAAGATGCCTAGTAACTCCTGCGGGTTTTCTAGGGTTTGCAAAAACAGCGGCATGAAAAGCCCTTGGCATGCAAGATGCAGGAGGAGGTCATCCGGCCAGACTATGGAAACCTCTCATCTGAGAGACTTGGAGACTAGCTAAGAAGTGGGTGAAGAAAGCAAAGTGGTGGCGAGGGTCATGGGGTCAGGACCAAGAGTCCTAAAATCAGGCCTTGGAAATATAAGAAAAGAACTGAAAACCCCAAGGTCAACAGCAGATTTCACAGGAACTGAAGGAATCAGGGTCAAGAAAAGACGACACACACTCAGCATTTCGACGTCCCCCCAGACCTAAGCTCCTGACCGCGTCCTTGACTGCACACTGTCTCACGCGTCCCCCCATGGGGCTTCAAGAGCTCTTGCTGGGGCGACCTTGACAATGTATTTAGAAGCCACCTGCTGCTCTCCGCCCGCACGGCTATGACCTTGGCCTGAGCCTCCATCACACTTGGCCTCAATTATTCTATTAGTCTTCTCTGTGTCCTCCTGGCTTCTGCCCTTGCCCGTGGGAGGCTGTCCTCGGGTGGTACCCGGAGCGAGCCCATGACAGCATGATTCAGATCGCGGCTCACTTTTATTCAGGTTATGCAATGCCTTTTCCTCAGATGCCCTGCACTGGGCCTCACGACCTGACTCCCTGCTACTTTTCCCGGGTCGCAGTGTGCTAGCAACAATGACCTCAAACGTAAGGCGTGCAGCTTCTCTAACTCTTCCCTCCGTGGGAACCCTTCTGTCCCAGGTAACTTCGTGGCAGATTCCCTTCACCTCGTTCACATCCCACTTGTTCGCTGAGGCCAGCCCCACCCATCCTGTATAAGATGGCTTCCCCTAGCTTTCCACACTCCTGGGGGCCGTTCCTCCACGATGCCTCCCCCCTGAAAACACAGCATCGCGGTTGCTTCTTTATCAAGGCATTGTCGACGACCCGAGTTCCCCGGGAGAAGGCAAACTCACCGGGGACAGAAATCTTCTCCCGTTTTGTTCACTGATAAATCCCAAGGTCTGCGATGCGTGTCGTATGGTAAGGGCTCACAAATATTTGTAGAGTGAAAATCTAAATAAATAAAAGCCAAAAATTCTTTTAAAATGAGAGAGAGGCAGCCTGCTGTCCCATGAGTCAGCTGGCTTCATCTTTCTTTTGACTTCGTTGGATATCAGTTGGCCCTGAGGCCTGAAGGTGACAAAAGTCAAAACATAGGTGACTCTGGGAAGAGGAGTGTGACGAAGGAATGGAGCTGGTGTCTCTTCATCTACTCGCAGGTGTGCTGCACAGGATGGGGCTCCGAGCGGCTGAAGACTAACTCCTCCTCCTCCAATATCTCTCCTCATTTTAATCTTGGAATAATTGGACGTCAAATGCAGTTTCTGGACATCGGTCAAGGATAATTGTGCTCACCTATGACTATACCCATGACAATATTTGTAATTTGTGATAAAAACAAAGCTATTATAGAAACATATTTAAATAGCTTCACCTTAACAAATTGGCCATTAAGATTTTTTATTAAAACAAGATGTTCAGGTTAATAATATAGCCTTTTATTTACCACTTTATTTCAGATCTTCCCGCTGGAAAACATACAGTGATAAAAGAGGATTGTCAAGAAGGCTTCTATTTTATTATGTTATTTTATTTGTGCGGAGAAATCAGCAGATTCAGTCTGTGATAATCCCCACGCACAAAGTGACTGACAGCGCACCTGTGCAGTATCCCAGCGGTAAGATGGAATCTGTCTTTATGATGAAAACACCCATTTCAGTGGCTTTTAATTTATGCAGTCATCCATTTAGATATCATGGAGAAAAAGATCTAATTTAGAAATATGTTTTTCATCTGGAAAAATATATAGAAATCCTGATAGGAACAGAGTGTAAATAAAGCAGCCAGGAGACACTCGACTGTATGAAGCGATGATGGTATCATCGGGATTTAACTGATTTATTTTTCCACAAAATGTCATAGTTTTCCAGTTTCTTGCCAGAAAATATTTACATTTTAACCTAATATAATTAGGAAATCGCCGAGCTGAATCACTGCATAGGTTACTTTTCATTTTATTTCTGCATAATGTCGCTCACATTTTCTCGGTAGTAATTAGATGCATTAAGGACGAATGATTCCTTTGGGGCTTACTCTAGAGATTTTTTTCCCCAGATTTGTGTCAAAGGTCACTCAGGATGGAGAACAATGGCTGTCACTAAGGAAGACTGCAGATAAAGGCCTCTGAAATGAATCGGTGGCCACGGACCATCATCCAAACAGAATCTTACGTTTATGTGAGTAAAATAAGCACATAGCTTTATAAAAGAAGTTTATAACCGATATCGCAGATTTAAATTGCCAAGCTTATTTCAATAAGAAGATAGACAGTAATGAACGAGTGTCTGTTTTTAATCTGGATTATTTGGGGGGCACTGTTTTAATTTAGCTCTCCCGGTTGGTTTTCGGATCCTCAGTTTCCCCGTCACATAATGGGGGATGACACTGTGTAATCTCTTCAGTTTATTCCTGCTATAAAATGCCCGATACTTTGTAATATCCTGTTGTTTAATAATTTTATGTTAAAGGTCTATTTAAATATGTCTCACCTGTATGGTTTTATTGATCAATGTAACCTCGATAAGATTAATACAAATAATAATAAAATTCATTAATATTAACCCGAAAGAGCCATAAAAATAAATAAATGTACCTCAGAGCATCTTTGACTACTAAAGTTTTTGTTGTTGTTTTCTTTTTAGAAATCTTTCTGTGCATTTATGTGTTTAACTTATTCCATGCGGATAACACGCTAGAATCAATTTCTTTTACAGAGTTTTGGTATCTGAGTCCTAATTTTCAAACTAGTCTCTTCAACATTCACGTCTTTCTTTTTTATCCATCTGACATAAAGTACTATTTGGAACAATAATCTAAAAGAGCATTCTAAAAATAATATAAGGTTTGCATATTTATCAAAAAAATATGGTACACAGGTAAATTTAAATTTCAGATAAACAACAATCATTTTTTAAGTATAAGTACATTTCAAACGTTGCCCAAATTATACTTACACTAAATAGAAATGTATTGCTTCTCTAAAGTTTACATTTGAATGTGAATTTCAGACTTCGATTCACTCGTTTAAGGAAGTAAACATGTCAAGGATGTCGGATCGAGGAGGCTGAGCTCGTTTCCTTGGCTCGCACAGCCAGGATCGACCTGTAGCTTCCTGAGGGGCGGTGTGCTCCCTCTTCAGCCTCCGCCGGCCGGTTTGCCAGGCCAGGTGGAGACAGCGTGATGGTCAGTTTCATGGTCAACTTGACTAGATCATGGAGTGCCCAGGTGTTTAGTCAAGCATGAGTCTGTCCATTTTGGTGAGGGTGTTGTCGGCTAAATGTAATGTTTAAACTGATGGAGCAGACGACCTCCCCCAGGCGTGGGAGGGCCACATCCGACCAGCTGAAGCCCAGGGCCCAGACTAGAACAAAGACGCAGACCCGTCCCCAGGTAAGAGGGAGTTGCTCCTCTCTGACTGCCTTTCACCTGGGGCGTCATTTTCCCTGCCTTTGGACTCAGATCAGATTGTCCTGGGTCTTGAGCCCGCCAGCCTTTAGGCTAAAATGACAACAAACTCTCCGAGTCCCCAGCCTGCTGACTGTGGATCTTGAGATATGTCAGCTTCCAAAGTCACGTGAAGCAATTCCATTTCTTATAACAAATTATCTCTATCGTCTATCTAACCATCTATCTATCATCTATCTATCTATCTATCTATCTATCTATCTATCATTTTTTTCCTCTGGAAACAGGATTTTCGCACTGAGCAGAGTGGTGCTATGTAACATACCGACAGCTGTGAAAGTGGCTTTGGGACTGGGTAACGGGTAGCGGCTGGAAAGATTCGAGGTCATGCTAGAAAAAGCCTAGATTTCCTTGAACGGAATGTTGGTAGGAATACGGATGTCATTCCGATGGAGCGTCACATGGAAATAAGAAACAAGTTACTGGAGGACAGAGGACATGCAACTCCTATGGATAGATAGATAGAGCTTGGCCCAACTGTGTTCTAAGCTTTGTGCAAGGAATAGCTTGCGAGTGATGACATCGGATATTTAACTGAGATCTCTAAGCAAAGCCTTTCTCCTTACCTTTCACAGTAAACACAAGAGGAGAGAGAGAAATTAAAGGAATTGTCAAGCATGCAGAACTGGAAGTTCAAGGTTTGGGAGAGTCTCAGCCTACCTGTATTGTAAATGTTAAAGAAGTTTATTCCAAAGAGAACACTAAGAGTGTGGCTGAACAAAGATTTGGTGCTGCTAATGGGTTTAATCAGCACCAAATTACATTAATTAAATTAATTAAATAAGTCTCAGCAGGAACCGAGGCTAGAGATGGGATTACATCAGCAGAAGCACTGCCGGTTTGAACCAACGTGAAGCAAAATGGCGTGACATAAAAGAAGGCTTTGCGCTCCTGGGATTCCACAGGAAGAGACGACAGAGCTGCCTGGCCGTGCGCCTGCGCGTTATTCTTCAGGCAAAGGGAAGAATGACCCGGAGGGGGACTCAGAGATCATCAGGGCTGCCATTTCCACCACTGGTCAAGGGAGCAGAGCTGGTTACTCATTGGTTTCAAGCGTGGAGCTGCCTATTCAGTTGTAGGTGGTTAGAGGTGGGACCTCCCAGCATAACCCCGTCCTAGAGCCACGAGAATGCTGGGCCTGGGGTTGAGGCTGGAGCGTCAAGCCAAAGGGAATTGTTCTTGGTCCTAAAATTCTAATAGAATCTGTCTTGCTGGGGTTTGGACTAGCTCGATGCCTGTCATGCCTTTCCCACCACCGTATTTTGGAAGCATATAACGTGTCTGGTTTCATAGGTTCACAGCTGGAGAGGAATTTCGTTTCAGGATGAATCATGGCTTGGGTCTCACCCATATCTGACTAGGACAATACTGAGAAGACACTTTGCACTTGAGACTTCAGAGTTGATCCTGGAGCGAGGGAAGACCTTGGGGCTGTTGAGATGAAATGAATGTATTTTGCATGAAAGAGAGACATGACTTTTGGGGTAGACATTATAGATCAAATGTTTGTGTTTCCCCCAAATTTATATGTTGAAGCCCTAACCCCCACTGTGATTACATTTGGGAAAGGGACATTTAAAGCAACAATTGAGCCTACCTGAGATCATACGGAGAGAGTTCTGATTCACTAAATTAGCATCCTTATCCGAAGAAACAGCAGAGACCCCCTCCCACCACCCCTCTCATGTCCGTGCACTAGGAGAGGCCATATAAGGAGATGGTGGGGAGGTCAGCCGAAAGCCAGGTGGAAAATCCTCACCAGAAATCAAATCTGCTATGACCTTGGTCTAGAAGTTCTGGCCTCTGGAACGACGAGAGGATCCTATCAGTAGCGTGAGCCCTCCGATATCTGGCATTTCGTCATGGTGGGCTGAGACTAATGTAAACGAGAATCCTGTGGTGAACGTCTCTCTGTAGCCCAGAGAGCTGCATAACCTTCAGCCGGCAATGCCTGGAGACGAAACACGGACTTCGAATGCAAACGAAGAACATCTGGAGAAGACATTCAGGGGGTTCTAGACCTGTCTACGATGCTGGTAACATTTCTTGGAAGAGAAGGAAGGACCCTAACTGATATTTCTGGTCTCCGGTATTCGATCCGGAGATGGGAGGCTATTGGTACAGGAACATCATTGCATTTCTAATATTTTCTAGGAATAAAAAATTCCTTTCAACGTACACTGGTTATTTTGCTAAGCATTATTTAACTTCGAATGGAAACAACGGGCCCCGTTATCTATTACAGAAATGACCCTGGACGCGAAGCATTTGCCTTAAGCGTGGGAATGTTACGAATGACCCGTGCAGTGAGATTTCCGTGGGCTACGTGCGGCGCTGTATTACTCTCACCTGTAGGAAAAACGCTGGACTCCAAAATAATACATCCTTCTTCGGATTCTCCACTGCACATTGTCTGACAGGTGGGTGATGTGTATATTTTACTAAATGGGAAAAGACACTTCCTTTTCGTTCACAGTCAAGCAGCATAAGAATAAATAATAGAAGTAACCAATTATTGCAATATCTTGGTTATTTTTATCATTAATGGCGACGGGGCTGCTTCATAGTCATTTGAAATGACAAAAACTATCTTCAAAATATAACTTGATATATTTTAGCGTTTCGCCGACAGCACATCTAACAATATTTATTTAACTTTCTAATTATATTTATTTACTTTCATAATTAAATGATACAATTTTAGAAAATGGGGCTAGCCATTAATTACTTGGGGTGAAACATGACAACTCCAGTTACCACATCTCAAGGATCTGTTTATTTTTGTTTTTCTTCTTTTCATCTTTTCTCAGAAAGCGAGCCCGTTTCCAATTACAGCCCATATTTTTCATCTCCCTTTTATTTATTGCAGCAGGCATATTTTTAATGTCTCCACGTTGTTATAATTGCCTTGTGTCGCCAGAATCTCAAAAATAAATGTCAAAGTTACGTACGTCTCGCTGTTTAATATTGAAAGACTGTAGGGACCAAGAGCACCCGCACTGAATAATTTTCAAATATTAACTAAAACTTTTGATAAGATGTTATCATGAAGCCAGATTCTGTTTATCGAACGTTGACACATGAAGCATTTGATGGAGGATTCTTTGTAAATGGATTATTTTCCACATCATAAAGAGTCTTCATATGCTGTTGGTGTCTCTCTCACTATCTCTGAGCTCAAAGCGAGCACCCAGCGCTCCTGTTGACCTATTGGTCTATGAATTACTCACAAAATAAGGGCTGATCATTCCTCTTGGCTTCCTAGGATAGCTCCCAAGCTCTCTGGGTCCGATGCCATGAGACCATCCAGGATTTTAGAAGGTTAAAAACAACAGATTCTTCCTCACCACTTTGGTCATCATGAGCTCCTGCAGTGTCGGGTTTAATGAAAACAATATTTATCAAAGAACGATGCTACCAGTCATCTATAGTCCAGAATCTGGTCAATAGTTGTTTCAGTACATAGACTGAATATTTTATGTCCGGAGGTCTCATGAGGTTTAGCTAGGTGATGAGGACATCTGAGTTTATATCACGTGGGAAACAGAATAGCACGGAGACCGGTCACATGCTTTAGGAAATTTGCATATGAACAACTGGTCAACTTCAAAGAATTCTTTACTTTATATAATAAGTCATACAAGGACTGCTACCCGATGTGCAAAATGTCAGGCTGGTCCCCCAATGGGCAGAGCCGCTATTCATTGCAATAGAACTAACCTTGTTGTAGGATTCATTTATATAAACTTCTGGAAACATTAAAATTATAGTGACAGAAGCATATTGGTGCTTATCAAGGGTTGGCATGGGAAAAGGGAATCAGTTACAAAGCGGCACAAGGGGACAATCTGGAGTGACGGAAATGTTCTGTGACATGACGTGTTGTGGTGTCTGGATATCCAGGTGCCCTTGTCAAAACTCACTGTAGTTTAAAGTAAGTTTAAAACTGCGCTTCGAAGTGTTTAAAACTGTTTGTGTCATGAAGGCGGGTGTACATTGTTTCTTGGGACTTCCTATTGTTTCTGGAAGAGAAGGATCTGGTAGGCCCCCCGCCCAGGTCAGTCTTGGAAGAGAATGAACAGCGCCATGCAGGAGCGTGGCGTACATGGAAGGGTGTCCTTGCTTCTCGATCTCACGAAAGATATTCAGGTTACTTCTTTCTTGAGCTCTTTGTTTGTAGGTGAATTATGAACCAAGATACTGCACATTAAGGAATAAAGGAATTAACAAAATCAAGCTGCAAGCATCAGAAAAAATTTGAAGGCAATTTTTCCAACATAAAGTCCTCAAAAGAGGATAAATAAAGACTGACTGTTTATCTTCATGACACTTTTTAGGTCATTACAATGTATATTTTCTTTACATTTATATAGTATTTAATAAAATGTTATATATGGAAAACCTATTGTTTTCAGCCACATTTAGGCTTATTTTTCAATAAAAATTGTGTTATTTGTAATTAGTTTTGAGGATTATAAATATAAATATTAGGCTAACACTTCCAAATAGAGATTTATCTTCTTTGTATGAAGCCAGTAAGCTCATGTCTATAAAAATGTGAAGAACTTAGCATATATGAGCTACTCTGGCTAAAACCAAAGTGAAAAAAGTAGCAAGAATGATTAGCTATTACATCGTGATTTGTAAACTAGATAAGAAAAATAAAATGCTTACTTTTACACAATAGTAATAATACACTTTATTACTATGGCTAATACTGACGGCAATGTGTTTTGTTTGTCACATTGACTTTTAAATGCAGTGTTTCCATGACTTGCTCTGTCTAATTTGTTCATATTCTCAGAGAAAAATGGATACATTAATTACGATATTACTTTTCTGAATTAAATGTTTAGTACCATGGAGATGAGTAACATTGGGTTTTAAAACACTGCTTTGGCAATTTGATTCAGGAAAAAATAATTAATAATTAGAAAGCTTTCTACAACCCTAATACACCAGTAAGATGATTCATTCCAATTCAAATATATTTTTTTTTCAAACGCTTGTTTTGATTAGAAACAGCATGAGCTCCAACATGCTCTGGCAGTTTGGACACCGTTCCCCCCGCCCCCCCCAGCCAATGGAAAAGCTGAAAGCTCTCAACAGTCACCACTAGATATTCACAAGATGTCGCACAAAACTCTGTTTTCGACTCAAATTCCTTTAGTAATGATAACTGGCTCTTACCTCAAAGATTGCCGGAGATTTAGTTCTTTCAAACACAAAAGAAAACCATTTATTTCTCAGGGTCCCTTAGCCTTGGCGTTGGCCGAGGGATATGCTAGACCCAGGAAGTGCTCGCCCCACCGGTCTCTTCACATTTATGCCGAAGTTCAACCTGCATCTTTCAACGATAAACATGTTTCTTTTCACATGTTTTTGCCATAGGATTAAACAAATATGGAAAACTAAATGTTTATTCTCTCTGAAATGATGTGTCTGTGAATTTAGGTTTGGAGAAAGCAACTAATACCAGCCAGAGAAAGGGACCATTCCAACCTGAAGACGGTGCGGAGGAGGAAGCGGCCGGGGAGGAGGGCGCTGGGGAGGCGGGGTGCGCGTCCAGCATTGGGGAGCCTTAACTGACAGGCTGCCAACGCTAAGACTCCTTTTGAAGGTCATCACCAATGCGAACATATCATAGAAAGCAATAATCCGCTGGCTCCCTAATGACGCACAAGAGCACCCTGTCCGAAATGGCACACCACCGAAAACCGTTTCTAATCATGTTAAGGCATATTTAGATCAATTCATGGTAATCTTATTAACGTTCATGTTTACGTCTGAATTAGATTACTCTCATGTTTGTTTCAGCTCTTTTGCTTTTTAAAATGTCTCTTTCAAAGACAAATCGAGCCTGATTATAATAATCAATGGTTCTGGGGGTTCGACATGTGCAGATGCCAGCGTGAGCACCGACTTCCTGCTTCCTCCTGGAGGAGCCATGTCCCCACTCGGCTGTGACAGAGTGAGGTGACTGGGCTCACACAGGACCTTCTAAACTTTAAACGTGCGGCCCAGGGAAAGCCAGGCCTCTGGTGGGACAGTCCTGCGTGAAAACGTTAATCTCCCAGATGGCCCAGTCTTAGAGTTTGCTCTGACACTAACCAGCGGTCAAGCTGAAGACGACACGGACGCGCTAGGATGGCGTTCCAGTCGGGGGGAGAGGGACGGAGGAGGACACTGATCGTTACCATGAACAAGGACCCGCGGGGGTGGGTAAGTACCGGCAAATGCCCGCGGGGTGTCCGGCGCAAGCACGGGGCAGGGAGTGGGGTGCGGTGGGGTCAGGTCGTGGCGGAGGCACTGTGGGGGCTGACTTCTCAGGGTGAGCCCTGTTCGGGGTCATCCCAGGTGAAGGATCTGCTTAGACTCAGACCCGGCTGAGTCCAGAACGGGGAGGGATCAGGGAGCTGGAGCAGGTTGGCCGGATTATGCGCTGTGGGGCCAGGCGGATAACATTGAACTTGAACCATAAGAATCTGACTCTGGCCCGTGTAACACACACGTGACTGTGACTAAGATGAGGCTTTGACTCGAGGTGACGATGGCTGGAGGGACACGCAGCGGCTCAGATGTGGGGTCCCTGAGGGTGGTGAGGGCCAGTGAGCCGAGGAAGGTGTCAACGGCCCATTCCCGGGAGAGGGTGGCCGGACCCTGGGCACTTCCGGGCTCACTTCCCAGCCCCGTGTCACCCTGAGGACTGTGCAAGGGTTACTTCCGGCCTGCTGGGAAGGGAGATGAGGAACGGCCTGCTTGCAAAGTCCCCGAAGCTGCAGCGTCACGAGGCCAGGTGGCCCCGCGAGATGCTCCTGGCCACGCCAGCGCCGTCGTCCCTGGTCACCGGGAGCCTCCACTGGCAGGAGGACGGCGGCCTCGGCGAGTCGGGCCGGGCGCCTGTGTTTGGGACCAGGGATCCGACAGCCACCGGAACCCCCCGTCAGGGCCGAACCCCTTGGCGGGCCTGTCGCAGACCCTCAAAGCCAGGTCTGCGAGGGATAGGACGCTGCGGCTCAGAACCGCGCCCTGGGCCGTGGCCTCGCCTGAGCCGCACTCACAGGCAGCACAGCCCAGGCGGCCAGCAGCGGTCCCTGGCCGGCCCCAGGCCCCAGGCCCCGACGTCACCCCCGTGCCTTCAGAAGCTGGAGCCCCAGAGCCAGCCAGCGGAAGCGGGGACACCCGAGGCCATGAAACACTCCTGAAAGAAGGCTGGCACTTGCCCGGGCACTGCCCCCTGTTGGCCTGAACTAGATCTGTCCTGAGTAAAGATGCCACTCATCGGCCAGAGCTGGGTTGGGGTGCGCTCGGAGGACACGCGCTCTTGGAAGCCCCGACGCCACGGCCTGGGGCGTGGTCTCCAGGAGGCAGGCGGGTCCCCCCCGGGCCAGCCTCTCTTCCTCTCCTCGTCCTTTGCACCTGGCTCAGGTGGCCGTTCCAAGCATGGCTGTGACTGAAATGGCTCGCGCCGCCCATTCTAAGTGCACGGTCCTCGAATTTCCACCCGGGGGAAGGGACGAAGCGCGGCGTGAGGGATACGGAAGCAAAACGTGTTCCGACGTTTCTTTAAAGACACTTTCCACCACGTCCTGCGCCCCGCGCACTTGTGGGAGATGCGGGAGAGCAGGTCATAGTTCCCTTCGCCGGTTTCCTTTAGAACATTTGGTCTGGATTTTTTTAAGCATGAATTTTCCCCTTAACTATGAAGCTCTCCTCTGGCTTCTGTTCGAGAATGTGAGTGATTTAGGTCACTTGCCAACCCGTCAAGAAAAAACATTTTTCTATCTGAAACTGCATATTTGATATTTTCAGCCTCTTCAAAAAAAATTTCACCTTCTGAGGGAAATTACTTTGCATATAGCAATTTGATATTATATAAGCATTCAGTGGCAAGACGCTCCTAGGATGAGACCAATTTAAAGAATGTCTTTCTTATTTTAAAAGAAGAGAATAAACCATCAGTGCCTGAGTGCTGCAGATGGCTGCAGAGAGGCAGAGCTGGAAGGACAAAGAGCCACCCTCGGGTGCGCCTCGCCACCTCTTCACTCCGGCCAGCTGCCAGCTCGGGAAGGGTGATGCCGCCCCAGTGCCACCATGGCCCAGGCTGCGTTTGATAATTGTGCTGATCTCAGCCAGTCACTGCCACAGACTATGACTTTCCAAGGTGAGAAAACCTTGGGTGTTGCCTCAAGCTCGTCATTAAGTGTCGCAAAGGATGGCTTTCCTGAGGAAATTGGAAATAACAGGATCGGATTTAGTATAAATAGGATGTGTCCGAAGCCGTCCCCGCCCCGCCCCCGAATGTCACTGTGAAAAGAACTCTGGTGCCTGAACGAATCGTCCCCACTGCCACTCGTGATCGACGGCCCCTCAGTGAGACGGGCAGGCTGCCTCTGCCGCTGGCTTCGGCCGGCGTCACGCGATGAAGCTGTGTCGCTTCTCTCTGGTTTGCCCAGGTCACATGTCAAGGTGCAGAGGCTCTCGATGCAGAATTTCGCCCCTTCACGTGGAAGGTTGGGCTCAATTAACAAGCAGGTTAAGGAGAAGGATGAGCAGTCGAGAGAGATCAGGGTTGGGGTAAACCACTCCTACTTCTGAGTAGGAAGTTGTAGATTCTTTCCTTAAAAGAGTTGTGATCTAAAATCATGATAATAATCTCAAAACCGGAGTCAGAAACAGTTTCCTGTTTTAAGCCTTTATTTTAGTTATCGCTGTTTCACAAGACTGCCACGAGATGCTCAGACAATGAAAGGCGCCGGGCGACGTGGGACGTTCCAGCGGAGGGAACCGAGCACGCCGGTGACGGTCCCCTTGTCTGTGTGTCAGAGGGGCTACTTCATCTGAGGCCTCTGCCTCTCACCAGAACCCATGCCGACCGACTGTGACACACATACACAGGTGCGTAGATGGTGCTCGTGACCTTGGCCAGGTCACAGGGCCCTCTGAGTCTGTTTCTCATCTATCAACACGTAAGACTGGGATGTGAGCATCCGCTTGCAGAGATTCAGTGTGGTGACGTGTGTGAACGGACCTGGCCTGGCTCAGCACGTGGTGAGCTGCCCAATAGATGTTAAGTAGAATCAAGCACAGTCCGGTTTGCTAAAATATTTAAAGTTTTAATGTGGAAGTTGTTCATTCGATCAATCAATCATTCATTCACCCGTCCACCCATCTATCCATCCATCCATCGGTCAGTCGTTCAGTCATTCTTCCTTCGTTCTAAAATTTCACAAGTGCCTTTGCACTTGTCCCCATTTTTCTCTTGTTTTATTCATTCGTCTTCACAAGAAGAAAGTATTATCTTTACAATTAAAAAATATTTAAAATCTCGTCGTTGCTTGCGTATTTATTTTTTGCTGCGAAAGTGTACTTACATTTTAAAGGGTATGTGCCTAAGACATTCAATGCGAAAGCATGTGACAGACAAGGAGCCACTTAGCATAAACACCTTGGGGGCTGGGGTTTGAGGAAGAGAACACAGAACCGGAATGGAGCGGCGCTCACTGGTACGGCCCCGACACTGTGCAACAGAACCCGCGTGCGTGCTGTCACGGCATCCAGAAACTTCTGGAATCTCTAAATTCTGGCTTCCGTTTTCTATGATGTATTTTTGCCTCTGAAATGAGCATGTTTGTTTGTTTGTTTGTTTGTTCATTTATTTATTTTAATTAAATGTGTATGGTGATAGTGGTTAATAAAATTGTATAGGTTTCAAGCATACGATTCAATAACGCGTCCTGTGTATAACGCTTCGCGTGTTCGCCACCCAAAGTCGAGCCTCCCTCCCTCACCCTACGCTTGACCCCTTGACTCTTACCTGCCTCTCCCCTCCCCGTTTCCCTCAGGCATCTTCTAAGCCGTTGTCCGTGTCTATGAGTTTTTGCCTTGTTCATTTGTTGCTTTCAGTTTTATATCCGATATATGAGTGAAATCGTATGGTTTTTCAGCTTTTTCTGTCTGCCTTATTCTGCTCAGCATAATCTCCAGATCCATCCACGTTGTTGCAAACGGCACTATTTCACCTTTTCCTACGGCTGAGTGATATCCCACTGTACACCTGCGACACGCCTTCTTTATCCAATCGTCTATGGAAGGGCTGTTCAGTTGCTCCCCCGTTCTGGCCACCGTGAATAATACTGCAATGAACATCGGGGTGCCTCTATCTTATGGATAAATATTTTCAATTTTGGGGGGGAGATACCCAGAAGAGGGATTGCTGGGTCTTAAGTTTTGAGGACCTTCCTTACTGTATATTTACTTTCCCAACGCAAGTTGCATCGGGCAGTCCGTCCATGCCGTCCTCATCGTGGCTCTGAGACCCCCTTCCCGCTGCTTCTGTCTTCGGTGTGGCCACTTGCTACTGAGCAGGGCCCCAAACTCATGCCCGCCTGACGCCATATTTGGAAATATGGTCTTTACAGATGCGAGGTCGTCCTGGATTAGGGTCGGCCTTAAAGCCAAGATCGGAGACCTTAGAAGAACAGAGGACACAGAGGGATCGGCACAGAGACACGGAGGGAAGACGCAGAGCTCGGCCAGATGCATCCACAAGCCACGCGGCTCCGGAAGACACCGTTAGCCGGAGGAGGCAGGGCGAGGTTCTCCCCTACGACCTCGGGAGGGAGCTGGCCCTGCCGACGCCTTAAATTCGGGTGTCTGGCATCCAGACGGCGACAAGACAGATTTCTGTAGTTTTCAGTCACTCTGAGGTGCTTCGTTACAGCCGCCCTAGGAAGTGCTGCTGTCCCCAACCTCGGTGCCTCTGGCCCAGAGTCCCCTGGCATGCAGGGGACTGGCACGCAAGGACAAGCTCGCAGTCGTCATCTCTCTTGGCCACTGTCCTGCTGGGGCATCATGGGCACGCTGTCCACACTCCGTTCCTCCATGTCTACTTAAATGAAAAAGGGCAACTGGAAAATGTGATATGTAACATTCTACCGACAAATGCACAAAACTATTAATAAATATGTTTATATTTGCTCCTAGGATAATAAGACTTCTCTGAAAAGCATTTTCATGATAGATCGAGATCAATTGGAAAAGCGTCTTTGGTGATTTCTGCAAGTAATTTAATAAGCATTTAACGTCAGCCATTTTGCCACCTTTGAAACATGTCTCATGTACATCTGAATTTAAAGCATTTTTAAAGTACAGAATATGGTTTCTAATAGTGAAGACACGAGAAATGTCTGCTTAACGTACAATTACAAATTAGTTTCACATTTTGGAGGGGGGGCGTAATATCATTCTGTGCTCTAGGCTGAATGTGCCTTTCCCGAATTCGTATGCCCAAGCCAATCCTGGACGTGTCGAGCGTGACGGTGTTTGGGGCCCCGGGGTGGGGGGGCTGGCCGTGAGGGCAGAGCCCATAGGATGGGATCGGTGATCCTACACGACAGACCCTAAAGAGCTCCCTCCCCCTCCGCCACCTGAAGACACGGCTGACGGTGCCTGAGAACCAGGAGTGAGCCCTCGCCAGGCTCCGGCCCCGCGGGCACCTGGGACCTGGGCTTTCAGCCTCCAGAGCCGTGAGAGATAAACGCCCGGGGTTTATGAAGCCCCCGTCGGTGGCATTCTGTCACAGACGCCCAAACGGACGGAGGAGTTCTGTCTGTGCAGCTGAGTCAGCAAAACGAACACCTGGTCCATCAGCTCCAAGGGGACACGGGATAGCTGGTGTGGGCTCGGCCCTCTGCCAGCCGCCTCCATCCCGAAGCCCGCCGAGTCTGCACAGGGGTGGGAGGCCCGGTGGCTCGGCACAAGGACACGGCCAGTAGCGACGCGGCAGGCAGGCGAGGTCCGCGCCTTGGCCGTCGGGGGTCCCCTCACCGCTCACGCTCCTCCCAGCTCTCTCCCCACGTCCCGAACTTTCATCTGTCCACGCTTCCAGTCCCCTCCCCGTCCCCGAGCCCCTGCAGAGCGCACAGCTGTCACTGTCGGTGGCCTGGGAGGGGTCAGTTATGGGGTGGCCCTGATGGAGGCCGTCCACCCCAGGCTCCTGAGGAGGCCCATGTGGAGACCCCCCCACCCACGGCGCCGGCATCCCCACTGTGGCGGAGCAGTGTGCTTCCGAGGGCCCCGCTTCCCCTCCTGTCACCCTTTGCCGTAAATAGTCCAAGGACAGGGAGGTAAACGCAAAAGAAGGAAGCCATCGGCTTCCCGCAGCGACGGCACGTCGCTCTCGTTCATTCCCTCTCAGCCCCGGACACACGCGCAGGCACGACAAAAAATCGTACAGAGAGGATGCGCCTGTCTGTGTTCTGCGTCCTCCACGTCACATGAGCGCTCTTCTCCGGGGATGTGCCATGCCGTACACAGAGCTTCGGCAACGAGCGTGTCTTCTAAGGAATGTGTTAGGGTTTGTCCTTTCCTTTGCTCACAGACATCTCCAGAGTTGTTCTCCAAATGACTGGCCAGCTTGCTTTGGGCAGTCCTTTGGGGTTTGCACGATTAAAGAGGAAGTACACAACTTTGACTCTGCTTTAGAACACGTTTCACAGTTTCCATTGTTAGTGGAGTGGACACTTCGCGCCTGGAGAGATGACGCATTTTTCTTGATATATGAGAGACTATTTGCTTAGCATGTATTGCTAAGATCAGGGTTCCTGGAGTGAGGGGGTCACCTTTGTCTCCTTGCCACTTGTTTTGCTATTTTATGGCCAGTCTGCCCCAATATTTGGGCCCAATGGGGTTGCACAGTGCATGATCTTTCTTTGTTAAATATTCTTTTATTAGGACAAAATGAAGTAACTACAACACAGGAAGCCATAGATCAAACAGTAATACTCATTTCCCATGACACTGTGGCCACGCTCATTCCCTCATACATTTTACGGGGGACATAACCAGCACTAAAAGGTCCTGCACCCCTGGACATGGCTTGCAGAGGATCTGTGTGGGGCCGGGACCAGCTCTGGCCCCGGCATGACACCAGGTGGATGTCGCCTTCCCAGAGGTCAGCTGCTAACCACTTGTTTTCCTAACGGAGTATAAATGCTTTATTCATTTCTCTTTAGTCGAAGGGAATCTACTCACTTATTCGTGCAGCAAACATTTAGCGTCTGCTACGGGCCGGATGTTGCTTCGGGATCCAAGGATGCAGAGCCTCACCAACCCACCAAGGCCTCCTCGCGGGAGCCTCGTCGTGCCAGGAGCAGGAGGGACATCGAGCACAGGCACAGACGAGCGAGGAGCTAAGGGACTGAGCAAGGAAAGGCCGCACCAGACGGAGACGTGACTGTGAGGAGAGATGCTGGTTTACGGGGGTGGCTGGGAAAGGCTCCTCCCTAAAGAGACGTTTAAGCTCGGCTCCGAAGGGGGTGAAGAAGAACATCACGGGTTTATGAAGGAAAATCACCCCAGCTTGAGCAGAACCTCGGCACCGGAAGAAGAGCGGGAGAAAGGAGCACGGACGGGCCAGAGGGGGGCGACAGGGACGGGGGAGCCGGAGCCCGACAGCCCGCCGGGCCCACCATCTCTGTTTCCAAGGACGTGGGAAACCATGAGAGGTGTGTGAGCCAAGAGGCAACATGATCTAAATCGGGGCGTGTGTGCGTGTGTGTGTGTGTGTGTGCGTGTGCGTGTGTATGTGTGTGCACGCATGCGCGCTCGCAGGCTTAAGTGTCACCCAGCTTCTGATAGTCAAGAGAAGCAGCCATAAGACCTGTCGGGAGACTAGAAGACTAATTCTGCAGAAGTCCACGTGCTCGATTGTGGCAGCCTGGCCCGGGGCCGTGGCCGTCGCACAGGTAAGACGCAGCCCGCTGACGATGTCTGGAAGGCGGAGCCAGCAGGGCTTCCCTCGTGGGGCGAGAGAGAAAATCGGAATTATGAATGACTGAAAGTTTATGCGTTTCCCCAAGAGTCAGGGTGAGTTGTGAGTGGTACTGGGACAAAGTGATCAGTGTTTCATGCCCGTGGCGTGTCGCCTGGCAGACTTATGGATCATTCTATGTTCCCAATAGTCCGCATTCGTAGATGACATTGTGATGGACAAACACATTCGCACCGTCGCTTTCTCTGAAGATCATCTCGCCTTCTCAGCTCAGTGACAAACCAGCAGCCATTCTGAATGGTCGGAAGAGCTGGAGGTTCAGATTAAACAGCGGGAGAAAACATAAATTAAGAAAAGGATGATAAACAGGATTATGATTTGGGATCTTAAAACGATTGCCCATAGTTTTCTGTTTTAGTTTTTATTTCCTGCCCTCGTGTAGTTTTAAGGTTCTGTGTTTGGAGGTAAGACTTCAAGAGCTTGTGGTAGAGCGGAAGGAAGCATGGGACAAAGGACTCGGCTTCTGTAAGGTCATCACGACCCACGAAGCCGGGGAAGGTGGGCCAGGCGGTGCCCCAGGCAGCCCACTGCCGTCTGCCCGCCCGCGGCATCCTGGGGATTGTCTTGGCCTCCCTTCCTTTGAATCCCCAAGTCCCTGTTTGCCTGTTTGTTGCTGTTGTTTTGTTTTGTTTTACAGAGCAGTTTTGAAGGTATACCAAAGCAAAGCAAAACGGAAATACACGTGGAAAAGGTTTGGACTTCCCATTAGAGCTACGTCACATCGCAGCTACATCACATCACATGGTGAGCCTGGGCAGGTGACCGAGCAGACGGTGGACTCGCACTGGGATAAGCAGCGCTGCACGTGCAGGTTCGACCCAGAAAGCAGCCTTTCCGAGGGAGCGGACGTGGAAGGCGGGTCGTGGAGCCGGGCCAGGCTCGATCTGAAAACCCCGCTTTGTGCGCCTCTGCCACCCGCCGGCACCAGAGGCGTCACTGGCCCGGGAAACGGAGTCCAAAGCTGGTTGTCAACGACGCCAAATGCGACAGAGCAGCGAGATGGCGAAGCCGCCCACAAAGCCCGCAGAGAGCTCCGTTTCGAGTTCGCACTTGGCGTTTCCCGGTCCGTCCTCAAGCCAAAGCCAGCACGGTGACCCTGCACGCTGCCACCGAGACGTGGGTCACTCGCCTGCCTCTCGGAGCCCTGGGCACAGCGCACGTTAGTGATGCTGACGGGTTAGTTCTCCCCCATCGCTGACTCCGTGTTTATCGAGAAGACCCCCAGGATCTCGCACATGCGAAACGGCCGGCTCCGGCTCGCCCTCCATACCGCCGTCGCCAGTGTCATGCCGTGGTGGGACCTCTGAGGACAGGTTGCTGACCCGAGGACTGATCAAGGACGCGTTACCCCAGAGCATTTAAATCCTGCACTCACCGTCAGCTCTCCCCTGGAAACGAGTCAGAGCATGTCCGAAGGGCGCCTGCCTTCCGTCCCCTGGAACGAGGCCGCAGCGAGTCGGTTCATGCTGTGTCTCGGTGGGGGAGGTGACTCTGCCAAAGCAGGAGTCAGGGGAGCAGCCGCCCCGATGGGGCCGTGCGGGCCCTTCCTGGGTCACCCCACCATGGGATCGGGGTCAGGACCCGCTGCTGCACATGTCCACTTCCCAGCTTCGAATCCCAGTGAAAATGGCCCTCCCAAGCCCAGGCCCCCACTCCACCAGGCCCCTTCCCGTCTGCCTCCCGCTGTCCGCTGTCCGCACCGGGGGCGGACGCACCTCCCGGTTCACCATGCGGGCTGGCAGCTCGCTGGCCCGGCCCTTCTCCCATCCCTCTCCCTGGGCCCTTCGCCAGGTAGCTGTGCGGCGTCCTCTGACCTTGGGCTAATTTCTTCCCCTGGCCGAGTTTAGTCAGCAGAACGAGGCAGAAAGGCCGGCGCAGGTTTCCAGCCTGGGAGAGGCTCCGCGTGCCCTCCGTCCCCTCGGAGCTCATTCCACGAGGTCGGGGAGAGGCGCCTGGAGCAGATGGGGCCGCCCCTGCCAGCCCAGCCGAGGGCGGCGCTCACCGGCCTGGAACAGCCAGCTCGCGGGCTCAGCACAGGCGAGCAAGCCCAGAAAGACCAGAACGGCCCAGCGGGGTCCGACATGGACCCCTGATCGCGGCCACACTCAGAGACTTGTAAGACGTAATAAATAACTGTGGCTTGTTACGTCACTGCGTTTGGAGTAAGTCTGTTCGTTATGCACAGCAGCTAACTGCGCGTCTCGGTATTTATTGTCTCTCTTGTCCTGGAAGGTGGGGTTCTTATCTGTTTTATTTATTTTTTGTTGTGTTTTGTTTTGTTCTTCTTTTCTCCCCCCACCCCCCCAGAAGCTAGAGGAGAGCCTGGCCCTTGTTAGGGACCAAGAAAGTATTTTTGAACGACAGCACGTATCCTTCGGTCAATTAGATTTGGCCGTCAAATAGCTCTGAGCTTAAATGTCATTGTTTCGGCCCGTTGGAGCAGAGGTTGGAACACTTTTTCTGTAAAAGCCAGATAACATACGTCTTCCGCTTTGTAGGCCCGTTATTTGTTTCTCGTTTTGTGTGTGTGTGTGTGTGTGTGTGTGTGTGTGTCTGTGTGTCTGTGTGTCTGTGTTTTTATAACGCTTTAAAAACGGAAAAGCCCTTCCTAGTCCAGGGCTGAACAGAAGGCAACCGTGGCCCGGTCTGCAGACTCCCGCCTAGAGCAGGCCTCCCATAGGACGCCTGCTGGTGTCACACGCTGGCATCACACGCGGGTCCCCACCACACCGCCGAGCACTCTCCTGTGGTGGCTCCGGTGGGAGCGACGCCTGCGTCGCTTCTGTGGACGCTCCCCTCCAGCGTCCTCCCAGGAGCAACGGCGACATTACTGAGCAACCGTGTCGCTGTAGCTCGTGGGCGTAAGATGCGGGGCGGTGTCCATGCTCGTCTCCTCATGGCCGTATCCTTCTGCCCACTGTGAACCCAGACGGCCTCCGCTATGCCTTGTTCGGGGTCTTTTCCCTTTCCAGCCACTATCGTTTTTAATTGTTAACTCCAAATTTGCCCTCTATTTACGTTATTCCACTGTAGAAGGTATAAAGTGATCCGAATTCTTCTTAGAAGAGGCGAAAACGCGTAAATAAAAATTCAAAGTACAACCTCTGTAAACCAAGATGGTAATCGAATTGCTTTAAAATGTTCCAATTTTAAAAATGAATCGCGGAATATTGTTCTACCTCGACGATCTGGTTATACCTGAAGAATAACAGCGTGGTTATTTTGGGATGACGATGGGTGCTCGTAGGGTGAATTCTACCTATGACAGGTGGAGGACAGACCCGCAGATGGGCACGTGGCTCTACGTGGCAAGCGCACGTTCCATGAAAGAAGGCGGCATCGTTGTGGCTTATTCTCCACATGTGCAGAGTGTCTAAGTGACAAGGACGCACTGTTCATGAGGGGTAGCACTTACTACGGCATAAAGCAATTATTTGTCTGAAGTTGTTTCTACTATATTAGACAATGCTCTCAGGCCTTCCTTTTCTGTGATTTCCAAATACTCAGAAGGGTCCTTGATGTAGCGTTGGATACTCGGTAAAAATCTGTTAATTAATTCATCTTCAAAAACTTTGGACTATCTGGGAAAAATTGTTACTTTGTATAATAGGATAATTTATGTTTTTAATATTACGTTGTTAATTTGCTTCTCCTCGGAAGACAATGGATTACAAGACAGAAAACCGGGCCTGAATTTATCCAAATTCAGGTGCATGGTAAACGGCAAGTCGCTCACCAGAACCCGGACCCCGCTGGTGACCGCGAGCCCCCGCAGCGTGCCACACTGCCCGTTGGTGCGGAGCGAGGGCCGGGGGCCTGGCACCGCGTGCAGAAGGCTCTGCAGCCGTGGCCGTCACAGGTGCTCTCCTGTCCCGTTTCTGCAGCGAAGCCACTTGGTGGATTCACCTGCCCGAGTCCTTCTGACTCCAGTGCCGTTCCCTGGGCAAAAGTTGCAAAATGACTCTTCCCAGCGTTGCTTCTCCGTGGCCGCCCGGACTCCGGTCGCCTCTCCGTGCCTCATACGATGACTCTGCCAGGGGTTTCCGTGGTCACTTTTAAAGCGAGCTCTGTTCCTCTAAAACCTACTTTTGCCAATTATTTTAACAAAAGGTGGAAAAAAGTCAGAGAGCTTTGGTACGGACGATCATGGAAAGGACGCAGATGGCCTCTCTGCTCTGCGTCCTTGAGGCCCGTGCCCGGCGGGCAGTTGCCCCGCTCCCGCCCGTCCCTGGCCCTCTGCGCTCCCCTCTGCGCCTCTGAGGTACTGCCCCGGTCCCTGCCCCGGTCCCCGCCCCGATCTCCGCCCCGGTCCCCTCGCCTCTGGTGCCTGCTCAGTGCCCAGAGCTCCAGCTCCAGCGTGCCCCTGGGCTCGCCAGCAGCCTCCCGGCCGTGGCGGGGCTTCCGGCCACCGCAAGCCTCGGGGTGCACCAGTGTCCCCCATTTGGTGTCACTGTGCTTTCAGCGTGTAACCGATTCCCTCCTTGAATGATACCTGTTCGAAAAAATAGAGCGGTTTGGGTTTCTGGTTAGACACCGACTACTCCAAACTGGTGACGCTTCTTCATTTGAGCCAGAGGAGACTGAGTCTCACCAAAAAAACAGAATGTCCGGTCCACAAGTACATGTCTAGTGAGTGGTGGAGTCCGGGTTTGAGCCCAGGTCTGTCCTTCCGTCTCTCAGAGGCATGGCTGACTAGCAGAGACGTGGGGGGTGCTCCCGGCCAACCGCACTGTGCCGGCGTCTGCCGGTGTTTGTACCGGCCACCTGGCAAGACATGGCCACCCCTGGACTCCAGCTGCTGCAGACGGAGACTGCGTGTTTGATCCTTGTTTCTCGGGAGCCCCCGGTGACAGTTCTTCTGGCCCCGTGTTCCCACCACCAGCCTGTGACTGGTAAACCACACCTGCTTCGTTGGCCTATAGCTAACATCAGTGATGACTGTCACGGAGGGCTGAGCGGGCAGGACCTGGAAGGACTAAAGCTGGGAAAAATCATCCGTGGGCAACACGAGGAGCGCGTGGCCACCTATCAAAGCTCTCGTGGGCAGGAAGCGTCCAGCTGCCGCTGAGATTAACAGCAGCTCCATCTCCAGCTTACAGAATTCCATGCCCGAGCTATCAGTCTCTGAGAATGGCAAAGCGAGTTGTTCTCTTTAAAAACAAACCCCCTCCCACCCGCGCCTTACGAGCCCTTCGAAGTGTTTTCGGTTTTGTCGGAGGGAGGGCGCTGGTTCTCGACATCACGGCATTTTGTCTCCGAGGCTCCTGCACCGCGTCATCGTAAAAGCAATCACCGTCGGCTAACAAGCCGGACCAGGCCGACCGGCGTCCCTTGCGGCCTTGGCATGCTTTGTCTTATGAACAGGTTGCCCGTGCAAACGTGGCCTTCTATCTTGTCTAGACAGTGCCTTCCATGGCCGTTCGAATTAATAATGTGCCAGAATTATCTTATGCTTAATGCAGCTGGCTCTGTATTGACTCTGGAAATTAAATTTACTCCACAATAGTATCGACAGCTGGGTCTCTGGCATATTTAATGGATTCGAATGAAGATGGGGCTGTATCTTGTGCCTTCCAGCAAAATGCTGATAACTCATCATTTTCATAAAAAGTGAGAAAGTGCTTTACCTAGAAACGCTCCATCTCTCCGTAGACCAAATCGATGTAAAAGGTGGTTGCGATCGTTGAACTCGCCCCCATGGCAGGAAACAAAAGGGGGACCAGCCGGGCCTCCTGTAAATCAAGGGCTCGCTGGTTCGTGAAATGCGCACTTCGGGTGTCTGTCGGAGGAGCCGTGTTCATCCCTAGGAGTTAAACTGTCGCGTGAATTCGATTTGGACATAATGAAAATTCTCATAAATGTGCATGTCCAAAGTCAGGCCGGAAACGTGGCTCTCTACGTGCCGAGGGGTTTATTTCAGGGGTGGGAAGCGTTCTCTGGGACACTGCCCTTGTCTGTCCGGCCTGTGACAGCTTCCTCGTGAGAAAAAATAACGTAGACTACTTTAAAGAAAACCTTTGATGCAGGCGGGTGTGATTTGATGAAACCGTCCTGTCAACGAACGCTCGCTGACAGATGTTCCTGGCCTCCCGTCCAGGGGTCCGCAGCGCTGGAACGCAGAACAGAAGGAGGCGAAGCTTTTCTAATTCCTAGAGACCTGCCGTGCTGCCCAGTCAATGTTAAGATAGTTCTTCCTTTATCTTTTCTAAAAGAATGTAGTCCTCGACCGTGTGAGGACAAATGCCACACATAGTTGGTCTGGGTGTGAGGATCAGAGGTCTGATTTATGGGGGAAAGCAGCCCACTCTCCCAAACCCCAGCCCCCCAAATATTTCACCGTGACATGATGAACGATGGTTACGTATTGCTTCTTGTTAAACTGTAAATAACTGTAAAAGGAGTGTTGTTGAGTATTCACGCTTTGGGGTGACCGTTTATGATGCCATTTCCAATACGGTATGGATTTGTAGCTGAACCCCTTAGATCCAGGCACCAAACAGCTAAGTTTGGGGACGTAGCTGGGGAGTGAGGAACCAGTACCGCAGAGGGAGGGCAGACCGGGGTCCAGGCTGGCTGCGATGGCCGCGGAGGAGGGCTCCGGAGTCAGGCCTTGTGTCCTGTGTGGCTCCACGTGGATGACCAGGTAACTCTGCGTCAGTTACAGGACGCGGCAGGCTGGCTGCACGGGGAAGTCCCGGATCCTGCGTCCAAAGGAGGAATAACTGGGACCCTAGGAGAAAGCCTGCAATGGTAGCTGCAGATGACGGGGAAATGCTACATTTGCTGGACTCACCGTCACAGAGGGACCAGGGCTCATGTGTGAACACCTGAGTCCTTACTCAATCCCATCCCCACCACAGGTGGCAGGCAGGGGCGGTGCCGCATTCGTGGGGGCGAGACCACCCAACGCCGGGCAAGCGGCCTGTGACACGTGGAGCCACGGCGTTCTGGAAGTTGGGAAGCTTGAATTCTGTGGCGTGATTTGATTCTTTGGACGCGTCAGGCAATGACAGATAAAGATGACCTGCTATGCTTTCTAATGTGATGTCCTCGTGTGAAAGTTGCTCGGGCTGCAGTGGCAAAGGTCCGCAAGCTGGGTGGAAGAAGAGACAGGAAGCCTTCTCTCCCCGTTCTCGGAGACGGACGTCTGAGCTCGAGCTATGGGCAGGGCTCCCTCCGAAGCCCCTCGGGGAGGATGCGCTGTTGTCTTTCCCAATTTCTGATGACAGATGACGGGGCCTGGTGATCCCTGGCCTGTGGCCGCGTGACCGCAGCCTCCGCCCCCGTCGTCAGACGGCCTGGCTCCTGGGTGTCTGTGCCCACGTTTCCCTCCTCTTAGAGGACCCGATCTAACCCAGCATGACGTCATTGTGACTGGGGACCATCCGCCGGGCCCCTGTGTCTGAATTAGGTCTTTCTGGGGTCCACGTTTTACCCCACGCCGCGGCCCTCCACTGAGTCAGAGAGGTGTCAGGAAAGATTCAGCCGCTTTTCCAGAGTAAGCGGCTGGTGTCGAGCTTCGCTATCACAGCCTTGCTTTAGCTGCGCCTCGCGAACTTGGACTCACTGTATCTATTTTCATGTTTATCCTCTTGGCACATGGACTACTTAGAAGTGTGTTGTTAGGTCCCAGGGTGCAGACTGCAGAAAGGAGGGCACAGGAGTGGCCTTTGGCGTGTGGGGTGAGTCAGCAGCCACCTCCACGGTGTTTCAGGGCCACGAGATGGTCGTGAATAGCACCTGGCAGCTCCCAGAGACGGACCGCGCCCGTGTGAACCAGTGGTGTGGAGAGCGAGGTGGCCTTGTCCGCGAGGAGGCGGGTCCCTGAGCGGTGGGGACGCCGTCCCCCGACAGCCGGAGAGGAAGCCGAGGGACCGGGCTCCAGGTCCCCTTCCGGCCCCAGTGTTCGGGGCCGACCATGGTGGCTTACTGGTGTGGTGCTTTCACAGCCCGTGGTCACTCTGTAGTCGTTGGCACCATCTCTACGAAGCAGACCCTTTGAATGGCGATGTTAAGGTGCCTCTCTCTGCTGCGTGCGCCACGCCCTTCTACTTAACGGATATTTTTGCCAGTGTAAATTGCCGGTTCCGTCATGAAAATCCTCTTATTGTTCCTGAGGTGGGTAAATCGGGTAACTGAAGAATATTAAGAAATAAAACAGTGACAGAGCTTCACTTACAAAAGTCAAAGTCAACCTCCCGAACGAACATCAAGATAAGAAAGCGTCCCCAACAATAATGTTTTATTTTGACACAATGAGAAAGCTTTCCGTGCCAAATCAAACAGCGATCTTAGCATTGCCAATTTTTTATCCCCACCAACAAAAAATACAGAGTCTTTTTGTAATACAAAGCCATTCATTGTTCCAACACAGTCTTTCTTCTGACAAGATTTAATTCTCCTTCTCGGTAGACAATAATTTCCTCTTAGATGCAACTCTCTCATCGCGTTATGCGAGGCTCGGAGATTTGTCCCAATGAACCTGACCTCAGTGTCAGGACTTGCGACCCTGAGGTTTTAGTCCTTCAAGGGTCCGAGTCATCAGCAGCCCAACGACAACCCGCAAAGTGAATGCTCACGAGCCGGCCCTCCGCTAACTTAATTTTGTACGAAAAAAATACTTGATCTGCAGTTAATGTCTTCAAATCCAGCATTTAAAATAAAACGCACGTGTGCTACTCTCTTTTATGGAGAAAAAGTCCAACGTTGTAGTCATCCAAATTACAGAAATACCAAAAACATCAGTAGCTGCTAAATGAGATAAACAATGAGTTCTGTATGTCTTCTCTGTCTTGCTTCTCGACAACCTGGATATGATTTTAAATAATTTAACTAACATTGCTACATAGATGCTAGACGGAGATTGTTTTGTTATTGCCTATTATTTTGGTTTGGTTATTTGTCTTTCCATAATAGAGCTCAAAATTCTTCAAATGAGATATTACTGAACAAATATAATCTTTTCTAAAGACAAATATTTTTACATGAGAAACTATATACTTTAGTTAGAAAATGTTAAAATTTTTGTATGACAGCAAATTATGATATTTAAATATGCTCCCTTAATTTCAAAATGAAATCCATTTAGAATTTAGCCATTTGAACGAAGAAAAGTAACAAAGTGTCTCATCCTTCACACGGCCTTATGTCTGTGGTTCCAGTTTGATGCTTATAATAGTCTAATTTTTGCATTAGTTCTATAGAGGTTTGAACAATAAAAGTAGAATGTCTAATGAGATAGTTGTGACTACTTTTTTATTGGGAAATGCCTGGATTTGCCTCGTGTAAATGACAATTATCTAATCCAAAAAACAGCAACAACAACAACAAAAAAAACAGCGTCTCAAAGTTATCATAGAAATGTTTCCTTTTGCGAAATCCAAGCTTCCATATTTTAAAACGTTCTTCATCTGGTCCATTAGCTTCATGAAGAAACGGAATACTGTGTCTTGTCACCCACTTGCACGTGGCTGCATGGTAAAAGGAATTCTGATCAGGAGAACGTGGGGCGGTGAGGAACGCTGGCCATGGTGTCAGAAAAACTGACTCCGGCTCACGCACCTGACTGCTCCACGTGAACTACGCCAGGCAAGTCCCGCACACTCGAGGCTCGAGCTCTCATCCTCCAAGGGGCAGTCACACGGCCTCTGGTGCCCGTGGTAGGAATGAGACAGCGTCCGGCGTGGTGGACCCTTGGGATGCTGCGTGGGTTTCGTGCATGCGACGGTGGCGCTGTGAGTACCAGGCTCTCAGGACACTGCTGTGCTCGTGGGCAGGGTCTTAGCAAGGAAGGCCAACAGGGGCGACCCTTGCTCTCCTCGCGGGAGAGGCGGTGGCACATGGGGACCCTGGGTGGAGGAGGCGAGAGCTCAGTGACAACCGTCTTCAATCTACGCCTCAGGGGTGGATCAAAGGTTTCTTCTGGAAACTGTAGGCATCTTCCCCTTCATCTTAGGGGGCTCTCCTGCTGCCCATATGAAGAGAAGGCCCGCCCCGAGGTAGGCGACGTATTTGTGCAGTTGTGTTATTTGAACTGAGCACATGGTAATGGTATGTGCCCGAGACTTACTCGTATTATGAGAGGGTTATACATCAATAGTTCTGGAAAACATATAAGCGGACAGGGTTTTCAAAGGCATGCTTCAATGAGTGTGCATTCCTGGAGCTCATCTGCGAGCCCTTCAGGCACGCATTCAGCACTTGGTCTTAATTTTCTGTTGATTTCTAAGCGCTAGCAAACCGCAAACAGCTCTGCGGGCTTCTCCGCCAAGCTGACTTCCCAGATGTGGCGGCAGCCGCAGACCCTACCCTAAATCAGGACTGCATGCAACAGCGAGAAAAGGAACAGAAAGCTGCGGATGGCCCGCTCTGCACATCGCTCGGGCAGGCCGCGTGGCAGCAGCAGGGCCGAGATCGGGACCAGCGACCACCACATTCTGCGGGCACCAGCTCGCACCACGGATGCCTTTCGTTCTCCGTGACTGGCTTGTATTTTTCTGTTCTCAATACGTTTCCTTCTCTGCAAATACTTCTTTGGTGTCCAATAGAGAAAAAAGGTGATTAAGTTTTTGGAGCAGAACGTGGTAAGCACTACGGTACAGCTCGTTTCTTTATCAATTACTTAAATGTCGCCCCCACTCAACATGCGCTTTGGGCAGCTGACTGTGTGGCGGCCGCGCTGTCTGTCCCACCGGAATATGATGGGTACCCACTCGCCCTCGTCATCGGCCTCAGACTTCATCCCCAGTAGAGTCCTCGCTTGCAGGTCAACCTGCTTCTCTGGGATTTGAAATGCAACCTTGAGCTCGCCCCCTGCAGGTAACAGTCAGGGAATAAGGTCCTGACATTTTTTGAAAAATGGGAAAAATATGTGTGACTATTCCAAAGAGACATTTGTGATTTAGCGCAGTATTAAAACTTTCTGGAGGCATCATTTTATTTGGAATTCACTGCTGATTATCTCAGGCAAGGCCCAGCCATCTGAGGAACAAGCCTGACAGAGGCCTGGGTGGCCCCCCATTACCTCTGGGACAATAGGTCTTGAAGAAAGCACTAGTATACTATGTAAGTCAATTTTTAAACAAACATCATGCATATGATTAATGAAAAAATAATTAAATCCATTTTGGAGCACACAGGGAGAGCTCACTGATAGAATATTTGATAAGAAATCAAGATATCTTGCCATATCTCACACCATGTTGTATAAATTTTGATTTTCAGTTATTATATCAGATTTTCCTCAAGTGTGGCACTCTGCCATTTCTCAGTGACATACAGAACACTCTTCCTCCTCAAAGAACGCGCAGGATATCACCGTGGCCCTCCCCTCAAACCGAAACGCATCTTGGCGACTCATAGGTATTTCGTAATAATAGAAGCCAAGTTGTTATTAAGCTTC
>NW_024351073.1:24159118-24202841 GCF_902729225.1 Pteropus medius | reverse complement strand
AGACAGACAGAGATGGAGCCACAGAGAGGGATAGAAAGAGAAGAATTAATGGCAATTAACCGGGAGGAAAAAGCAAACCGCTGCTCCCTCTCTGATGTATTTATTGGAAGAACAACCCTCAGGAACGAGAAGGTTTGTATTTCACCCCTGCATTGACTTCATTCAGGAATCTCGCTTCGTGTTCTCCGGCAGACCTTCATTTTCAGCAGCAAAGCTGCGTTGCCCGCCCTGGGATTCGCTCTAGCTGTCGGCCGTTCTGGTAACAGCCTGTGATGTTAGTAAATAAGGACAGTTTTATTTAGTCATATGGATTTTAAGGTCTTCTTAATCTTTCTGTCTTTCTCTTTCTTGGTTCTCATCAGTCAAAGAAAGCACCAGCTAAGCTATTATCGGATACTCTATAATTTTACTGGCAGCTCGAAGACTAAAACGTCTAAGTGCATCCTGGGATGTGTAAATCTCTGTGTTTTAGCTTCCATGTTTTACCTTTTCTTTGCTATTTTCTTGGTGGGTGAAAAATCAACATGAATATGAGCTCCAGCTGTGGATCTCTATCTAGCACCTGCATGCAGTAGCGATTAGTGAGTAACCTATCTTTGCACTGCTATGGACAAACAGATGTGTGTGTGAGAGAGTGCACGTGTGTGTGTGTGTGTGCGTGTGTGTGTGCGTGTGTGTGTGCATACTAAAACTGGAGAATTCTGTTTCCTCTGTACTTTCAAAAAGGCTGATGGATTCCCTAACTCTTAGATTGCAGAAACTAATATCCTGACTTGGTTATTGTATTAGAAAATCGTTAACGAGTGATGTTTAGAATCTGACCTGACGTGAATTCATACATTTTGCAGAATTTACATATTTTGATTCCAGTAGAGCAAAATTATTAAGAAAATGTTTTGACTCGTAAAGTTCGGTGCTACCGGAAGATCTGAAGCAGATGGAAAGATACAAACTAGATTAGAAAATCCACGTCTCACAAAACTTTTAATCTGATATAAATAAATGACAGGTCCATCTTTCTTTTGCATCAATCAAAGAAATTGAGAGTAATTTGAACCGGAAATGAAGTGCAGAAACTCTATAAACTTACATAGAATTTTTCACACAGAAAATTAAGATTCTAACACCTACTCATGCTCAATTTGTTAAGAGGGACATCCTCGCTGGCGAGGACGGGCGTATTAGGTGCACATTTTTTTTTTTTTTCCTGAGATTTATTGACGCAGCATCCTCAGAAAAGAAACTGGACGATGGCACTGGCAAGTGTGTCTCTGGGAAAGAGCCTCAGAGCCCAGGTTACTCCTGTTTGGAGCTTTATTTCCTAATTTCCCTTTCATTCAAAGTATCCTCTGCCCTAAAACAAATCGCCCTTGTTTCATTAATGTTATGCAAATTTTACAACAAGAGATAGCCTCTGACAGAGCGGTTTTCGACCCATCCCTTCCCATCCTCACATCTGGGTCTGCGTCCAGTGGCACCGGCTGGCCACCAGCTCGCACTCATGAATAATTCATACGAGGCAATATCCTTTATAACGATCACAGCGGCATTATATTGCTAAATGGGTAATCATTATTTCAGAATAATTACAATGTTTGGATGCCTTTAATGTGTAAACTCCCGGATGAATTATCTTCTATGTATCCCTGCACAGTCCCTGCTTTAAATCAAACCACAAATAGAATATCGAATTTTAAGAAATGATCATGAATCAACATAAAAACATGAAGATGCATTGCTTTCATAATTTTAAATCCTTCTTTAGCAATATGCTGGCATTATGTTTTGGTAAAGGATGTGGAGAAGAGTTTCAGATAAAGCGAGACATTTTCCAAGATGAAGACCTCGATAGCAAATATATCAGGATATATCTCTCTACTGCAATGTTTTTTCTTTTGTAGGCTTTTTTCCTTCTATTTTTCTAACTTTAATAATATTGATTATCGTTGTGTTTAATTTAACTTTATTGCTCTTTGGCTAATCACCATCCACATATAATTGTGATTAAACCCAAATGAAATATAGGCCTTATTTTACAAAAAGTATTATTACAAGTTTGGTTCTGGCACAGACCCACAGTAACCCCTGCAAATAATTAAAACATTATTCACCTCATTTTCTGTATATAATTCGTCCGTGAGTACTTCTGTCATCACGGAAGAACCTGGAGATTCATCAACAAACTTGCACGAGATCTACTGAGCTTTCTGTACGACGCTGTTTTACGCAGAGTCCTTCACTGCTCCCCGCTTTATTCCTGTTAAAAACACAGTGGTTCAAGGTGCTAAAATGAATTAGTAATGGCCTCCACAGAGACAACACAACCGGTTTTCCTAAATAACCATCAGATATTTCGTGTGCTTTGAGGTCCCAATAACCACATCAGGAAAACAGACGTATAAACACACAAATAAAACATCCGGGGAGATCTCGTTATTCAAGTAATCATTTCAATGTTAGATCTCACTTTACTTCCAAAATCTCAAACTTTATTTGTCATAGTTAAGGACAAAGTGCATCTCGCTGGAATCTGCTTCTCTATGAGCTCCAGATGAATGTATCTAGCTATGTACCCAGCAGCTTGAACTCACAGTCCTCAAAAGACCCCAGGACGAGTGCTGGTCCCGTCTCGGGTCCTCCACTTCCAGAAATGGCACCACCGTGTACCGGAATATTCGGGCAAAACTCTTCTCTGTCTGTGTTCATCGCCGTCCCTCACTGTTCACGTCGGACTCCTCTCTGTTGTCGAGGTGTAGCTCAGGGACATCCCTGCCCTGCTCCTCCACGGCTAAGCCCTCATCAAGGCCACCACTCTCTCCTGCCAGAGAGCCAGCCGGTCTCCGCTCCTGCCTTTGACCGTTCTTTAGAGCGATGGCTTCAGAACAGACATCGTACATCGTAATCATACATGCTTCGGACTCTAACGGGTTCCCACCCTATCATTAGACTCCGAGCCCTTGGGCGGGCCTATCTGCCCGCACAGTGGTCCCCCGGCTGCCTTCGACTGTCTTCATTCACTCTGTCCACTGGCCGCAACCTCGCCTCCCCGACTTACTGCTTCGTCATCTCGCTGGCCTTTATCTCCACCGTTCTTTCCCCCTGGACTCTGTTCCCTCAGGTTCTGAGATGTTCTAGTCTTCATCCTTCCAGCTTCTGTGTAAATGTGTCTTCCTTAGACCAGCCTGTGATCTCTCCTTAATACAATTCTCAGAAGAAACCACCACAATTTGGGGTCGGGAGCTGATTTCCAGACTTTTCTGATATGTTTATGCACACGTGTCATGGGCGGATGAAAAAATGTACGTTTCGTTCTCGGTCAGTAATTCTCACTTACACCATCATTGGCCGTCAACTTTTTCGTGTCACAGATTGTCTTGGAAATGTTATCATCATGGTACATAAAAGTCGTATCTAAATTTTTTTCAGCTGCCATGAGCATTTTTTGGTTTTTAGGCTTGCTTTTCTTTTTCTTTTTTGACTACTTTTTTAAAGGACTCGCTGATGGATTGAGTAAGAGAGGAGTTGAGGGAAATGAATGACTTGAAGATAACTCTGAGATTTATATTCCCTGTAACAGGGTTCACTGGGTCCTTCCTGTTTCGGAGGCTGTTCTCTCATATAACTCTTCTCATGCAATACCTCTTTGTCCTCTGATATCTGAACATGGATCACTAAATCCCAGGGGACAGGTTTTTTTTTTGTTTTTTTTTTAAAGTTTTAAAATATACTTCCATCCTCATCCCCAAAAGCGCTGAGCCCATCTACACTGTCATCAGCAATAGATGAGGCCTTTGCCTCGCTCTCCGCGTTGAAATTTAAAAATGTACCCAGTTGCATGGAGTTCATGGTCTTTGCCCACAATATCGTGAACCCAGATGAAAAGCTTTTACCCTAAACGTTCTTCGCAGCATGAATTTATCGATTTAGTAATTTGGGTAACTGCCTGAGAAGAAATGGCAAGATAATTTCTCCTCCTCTGAAAGCATTTCGGAGCCACCAGACATGGAGAAGCCATGAGCTGAGGACAGCTCGCCTGCGACCCGCGGCGATGGGCCACAGCGCCCCCCCGCGGTTCGAGTCTGCCCTCCGAGAAACGCATCCTGTTGTTTCAGGATCCACCCCGTGTTTTTTGTTAACGTACCAGAGAAACCCACGTTCCACTGGGTGATCCATCTAACAGGGAGTCTGTATTTCTCCGAAGAGTTTCAGTCCCTTGCGGTTTTGACCAGGTCCTGAAATAAAGGTTATTGATTATTGACTGTGTCAAGCCTTTTCTTTCCTTCTTTATCTTCCCTTATTTGATTTCCGTATGGTCTATCTATTGCTTTAAGGCTTTCGGAAATATACCCGGGAAGATTCATCATTTAAAGTAAATGTGGCAAATACGATTTTCTCTGAATATAAAGCTCGGAAGTGCTCACTAGGGAATCTTAGTCATGGTGGCTGAGGACATATAAATTTCTCTAAGGAGGGATGCAATTTCAAAGAAGAAACTTTCTCAAAGTGAATATCAAGAGGGCAATTTTCCTAAATATAATCCAATGTAGAACAGTGAGAACTGAGACACAATTTCTTCAAAACTGCCTCTGTGAGGTCAAAATAAAAAAAAGTACTCTCAAGAGTTGACATATAGAGAATGCTCCATCCCAAGAAATTCAGTTTGGGCACAATGTGATGGGTACCTTATTCTTGGAAAATGTAATAGAATCTGAAACCACGGGTACTTTGTTTAAATGTAAGAGTGGGATCCGAGACTGTGGGGTACAGTGCATAACGCGCACAGATCTGGGGTGGTGGCACGTGGAGCCAGGCTCAGCTGAACGCCTTGAGCCCCGCCCCTCTGCCACTGTGGTTTACCAGACGTACAGCCACAGGAAGTGGGCGGTGCCTGGAAACGGGAGATATCTTTCGAGAAATGGGAAATGCATCTTGTCCCTCACTCCTTTTAGAAGCACCTGTCCAGGGCACGAATACAGATCCTGCCGAAGCAGTGGAAGGGTTTTCTGAAGACAGTGCTGACACTCATAGCTCTTCTGTAATTTGAAGGAAGAACCCACCTAATCTTTGGAGCCCTACCAAAAATACAAGATTGGTGGCCTTTACAGCAGACACCTCTGAAGAACGCCAGTAAACGCCCCCCAGCTAACAGGTGGAGCGTCAGGTAGCAGTGTCCGGAGAAAATGAAGCTCCTAGTCCAGGGTCTCTCAGTTTGTCCCATTCTGGGCCAAGAATCCTCTGTGGCGGACACTATCCTGTTTGGTGCAGAAGCGTCAAGGGATGCTTGGCTTCGAACGTGTCCTGTTGGCTCTGTGAGCATCTGCATCACCGTTTCCATTTCGTTGATTTCCTAGAGTCACAATGACTAAACTTAATATGTGTCACGTCTGGGTTATAAGGGAAACAACCACTTAGACTCGAGCGCAGAGGAAGTGTGACATTATCTCTGAATTCGTTCCTAAATAAACTGTGACTATGTCAGAACAAAAAAGAAGCAGTCTGCCAATCGTAAAAGAAATTCTATTTTTTAACAAAAGCCCCCAAACAGAATTTTTTAAAGTTGTTTTCTGGATCTTGTGACCGCCTGGAGTCATAACGTCACACGAAGCCTGAGTCCTCGAGATGATACCCTAGGCAAGGAAAAGGCTTCTATCCCAGCCCTCCATTGCTTATTATTGTGGTTTCTGTTGCTTTTCATAAACTTGATGAGGACAGTGCGTAATTGTTATCTTAGAAACCGTCTTATCTGCAAGCATAATTTTAGAATAATGCTCTGTTTCACAAATACGGCAAGCAAATCTGAGACCTACGGAAGCCAGTGTCACAGGCATATCAAAAGAATCATTTATAAAGTAATATCTAAAAAAACGATGTTTGCATTGACAATCAAAGACTAAGAAATGGAACTTCTAGGTAAAAGCGAAATGTGGTCAGTCTGAGCCAAGGAAGAACCGGGATTCGCCAGCAATATAATGAGTGATTGTTCACTTTCCATACAATATGGTTCATTCTACTCCTTAGAACAAAAGCATTTGAAATCCATTGAGGACACATTCGCAGAAAGAAAACTCTGCGTGTTGTCTTTGGGACAGGAAAGACCGTGCCCCCAGGCTCCTCAAATCCTCCCTGCTGGGTTCAGCGGCCTGAGGAAGAGCAACAGCAGGTTCTTGTCACCAGGGTCCAGGCGCCTGGCACTCCAGGGTCAAGAGCAAGGTGTGCAGCCAGCAGAGCACAGAAGGGTGTCAGAGCTCTCCTCCTCTCCCCTCCCCGTGCCTCCTCCTCCCCTCCTGCCTGCTCTCCCTCTTTTCCTTCCAACTCCATCGAGACACATGCGTATTATACTTCTCAAAACGATTTCTATTTGAAGTCTGTGGTCCATTTAACTTCACGAAGTGTATCAAACCCCTTCCTACAGCGTGGCGGAGTGAGCCGGTAGGACCGACTGGACTCCAGCCCAAACTCCCTTCTAAGATCCAGTGGGCGTGGGGAGCGGCCAGTGTCGGAAGGGCCCAGGAGACCAACAGGGACGGTCGCGCTGGGTCCTGGCTCTTGCAGGGAGTGGGGAGACGCTTTCTTTATATCTCTGCCTCTCATTTCTTTTCTTATGCATAAATCTGGATACACTGTTTTGTTTTGGTTACCTTCTATAACCAGTGCAAAATGTAATTTATATGTTTATAAGGATGAAGCCTAAGGTCTCTGCTACTATCATCAGAATGACAGATTTTACTGTTACCGTTTCGCACATACGCTATAAGTCATTTCAGTAAAGGTATTACAGTCTTCATTTTTAAAAGCTGGTAAAAGCACATTAAAGTGTGTTTTTTAAATCAGATGTCATGTCATCACATAAGATTTAAAAATAAGAATACCATACTAACAAATACCATCCTAATAATTTTTTTTTAAAGCAAGCCTATTCTATTTAAAATTCGATTTGTAAACTCCAATTCAGTTTTAGATAATTTTTTGACGTTCACAGTGCGATGTAGCTATGAAGAACGCAAACCGCGGAGCCCAGGCGGCTCTGCCGACCCCGTCTCTGACCGTCACCCACACACTTTCCGGGGAAGTCTCTCCACGCTCGAAACGCCTCAGTGTCCTTGCCTGCAAAGTGGGTAAAAGGGTCGTGCCTTCTTCACGTGGTCGCCGTGATGTATCTGAAGCATGCGTGCTGCCGCCCGCCACGCAGATGTTCACCGCATGTTCGCTCTGCCTTTTTCTAATGAGACTGCTCTTGGGTCCATGGCACAGAAACCAGGGAAAGACGCCGCAGCATCTGGGGACACTGGTGTCACTGTTGTCACTACCTAGCCTCCCGCACGCGATCCAGGAAACGCGCAGCCCTGCCGGTGCCCCCCGGATGGCCTTCCTTTGGGCCGTGACCCGCGGACCCTGAGCTTTGGCGTAAGGGAATTCGACCACGAGGAGGGTCAGGACACTGCCCAGTTGTCACCCTAACGACCCCTATTCCTTCACAATGTGACATGCCAAAATGCAGGTCGATTCTTCACTCAGCGACTGAACGAATCGCCTTGAGTTTGGGCCGCAGCGAGGTGGGAGGGCGGCTTCGCCCAGGGAGTATGGACACCTGGCGTGCGGACGATCTCTTCGGCTCCGGAAGTGAGATCCTGAGAACCTTCTGGTCTTTCTGTCGTTAACACCTAAGGCTCCTACTGCAGCCAGAGAGGCGGGACTACAGAAACGAACCAAAGGTTATAGGAACCCGGAACATTCCGTTTTGGAAGGAAACGGACACGACCCTTCCTCGACTCTACTCTCCCTCTGCTTGCCCGTACTTTTTTTTAAAAAAAATCATTTTCATGGCGAAATAACGTAATCGCTCATTTTGTTTTTCTTACTACAGATGTTAGGACAGCTCGATTCGATTGCTCATTAATGCTCAAAGGTGCGGCATGACGTACATTGTTAAGGTTTTCATGACCAAATCATTTTTGTTGCCTTCTCTTTATAGCAGACATCAGTAAAACCCCGAGTCTGTCGAAAATCATACGGCTTCACTAAGCACTTTGCCGGTGCGTGTAGAATACGACCTCAGAATCACTGCTCTCACAGGTGAGACCGAATGCCCCGCAAAGTGCTGAGTCTCCGTCATCGCTGATTCGGACTTCACCTTAAAAAAGCATCGGGCTCGTGTCTGTCCGTTACAGACTCCCAGACGGCTCGGCGTGTGACGGGGTCGGAATCAGTGGGTCTGAGTCACAGCTGAGCCATGAGCAGCTTTGCCAATTACACCGAGGGAACGTGGACACGCTCTTAGCAAGACTGTATGAAACAATTGTCGGGGAAGTTTATGCAACAGGAAGTGTGGGGGTTGGAGAGCGTAATATTTGTTTGGATTAGATTCCACACATTTTTAATTTGCCCGAAGAAAAATTACATTGGAAGGAGGAGAGGATTTGGAATGGTTCCTTAAATAGATCTAAAGGATAACATTCATTATTTCTAAGCTGAAGAGGACAGAAAGAACATTCTTCTACCTTATTTATTTTTAATTGGAGAAGCGATACAAGCGTGTGCCAACTTCTTCAAGCGAGAGCCGTAATTAGGCGATGTGAGTGGGGAGGGAGAGGCATAAGTGCCAGCAACGGAGGGTCTATTTATGGGCATCACCGCACAGAACGAGAGCAAAACAGTTGTAGCTGCGTATTAAATTTAGAGCGTCGTTCCTAATAATATTCTCCATGTGCGAAACAGTTGGCAGGAAGCACCAACATAAGGACAAGCTCATGACGGTCAGATGCTCAAGAAGTAAGTGCATATAATTAAGGATTAAATAAACAAAAGGCCTGAGTATGGACGAAAAACAGCAGAGGATACAAGACTTTGTAGAACCAAGTTGAAGTGGTTCTGGTCTAAATTACCCTTTTTTATTGTTTTATAAAAAATGTTAATCACATAATTGTCAGATAGCTCCTTTTCAGGGGTTTTTTTTTTTTCTTTCATATGCTCAGTGAAGATGGATGGGTTTGGAAACAGCGTTTTATTTGCTCAAGTAGATACACAGTCTGAGGCTTAATATGTTAATAATTGCTTGTGAATTTAAACGTAGTTATTATGCCACGGTCTTTTCAAATATAAGCGAGATATTTATGCCTTCCCCAAATCCTCACTGGAATCTGAGCTCATGGAAACACCCACATAGAAGCACCCGCTGGGCGTTTGTTACTGAATTCAACACGTCACTTCCGTCTTCTGGCCAATTTATTCACTCATTCAGAAGAAAATTAGCTCAATAAAATTTTATTGTACCCACGCAGGGAAGAAACGGCACCCTATGAGATTCTCCTGCATTAAGTTCCATATTTTCTTGCTGGCGTAGGTTATCCTCTTACCAGACACAAGCATAAGAATCCTTTAGAAATTTCGAAAAATAATACAGATGCTCTAAAGATTTTGCAGGACATTTTTTTACTGGCTCCGCCAACTCCCTGGTCACCACACTCCCTGTCAAAAATCACGCCTGCGGACCACTGGGAAGCCGGGGGCCCATCGCGCATGTGCAAGTCGGAGGGACACAGACAAGGGCCGGAGGAGACGCGTGTGAACTTGAATGATCGGGGGGGACACCTGAGGAACGCGAACGGGTTTTCGCCCGGCCTGGGCCGCGGGGCGACGGAAAGGTCACGCAAGGACGCTGACCGCTGCTTCCCCGCATTCTCGCCTCTCCCGAAGGGCTGTGCGCCTCCGAACACGGTCGTTTGCCCCAAACTGGCCCTCTCTTCTTCAGTAAAATAGGGAATGTTCCCTGTCGCGGACCCTGGGGACACACGGGAGGTGCGCTTGTATTAAAAAACGTTCTGAACATATATCTTTTCATCCTATATCTTTATTTTAAAAACGGCATGGAAGGCTCCAGGCTCCGCTGTCCAGATTGGATTTCGCTTTTCCACATTCAGAAGTGGCGGAGCGAAAGCGCTGGGCGATGCTCCAGGGGAAGTGCGCCTCCCGTGTGTCCCCAGGGTCCGCGACAGGGAGGTCCCCGATCTCCCGCCGCTGGCCCCACGTTGTCCTTCGCCCCAGAAGCCAAACGATCTCTCTGAAGCACAAAGCGGACAAGTCACCCGCTGCCCGACCCGAGGTCCTGCTGCCCGACCCCAGGGTCACATGCCCTGACTCCGGGGTCTATACCTGCTGCCTGTTCCCCGGGGTGCGCCCGACCCCCGAGGTCACTGCTGCCCGCACCCGAGGTTACACCGCTGCCTGACTCCCGAGGTTTCTGTCACACGTGGCCTTTCCCAGAGGAGCGGATCCCACGAACTGGTCCCCGAAACCACTTCGGCGCAGTGCGGTGTGCGGGCTCCTTCTCCATCATCAGCACACAGAGGTCACTCCCCAGCTGGGGACCGAGCCCTGGCTCCTCCTTGGAAGCTCCCCTACCCACCCTACTGTACCCCGATCTCAGCGCACAGAGGTCCGTCCCCCAAAGGCCCGCTAGGAGCACATCTGCGACACCACGGGTCACTCTGCGGGCGCCCATCCCCGCCCCCACCACGGGCACGCTGTCCCCCTGGCCGGCGTTCTCTCGGGGCCTCGTCCTCCTCCTCCTCCCCGCGCGAGGCTCCTGAGGGCTCCGGCCTGTGTCCGACTCCTGCAGCAGCCCCTGGCGGCCCGTGTCTGGCACTCGGGGAGCCGATGGGCAGATGAATAAATAACCGAGTGAGTCGAGGAGCCGGTGCAAGGGGTGGCCGCGGAGGGAAGGGTGGAGAGCGAGCGCAGTCGGTGGAGGAGGCTGGCTGCGGATGGACACTCAGTTTGGACCTGGTACCAGAGTTAGGTGTTCTGCTGCAGGTTCAGACACAAGCTAGGCAGAGACGATCCCCCGGCCTGTGAGACAGTGGGCTCCAGGGGACAGCCTGCGGGCGTGGGGTCGTGGGTCCCGGCCTCGGTGACCTCGGATGGGAGGGGACTTTCTTGCGCCTCTGCTGGTCGAACACCAAACACGTGTCCCGGCAGAAAGCTCTTTCTCAGGCAAGGACGGCTTCTGTTTTCATTCAGACTCGGTCCAATCGCTTAACTTTGTTCTACACATGACATGGCATGCACTGATCTAGACGATGAATTTCTTCCAAGACGTCTTTTTTTTTTAAAGGAATAATATACCCAGTCGGTGCCCTCCAAAGAGCTTCACAAACTCTTTCTGTCGTGTTTAAATCTTATAATCACATGAATGACAACCTTTTATACTACAGCTCTGTGTCAGCACACACTCCGTTGGCGATATTTGCTTTGCAATCGTCTGTTGCTATTTGCTTTGTTTTGTTTGCTTGTCACTTTTTTTTTTTGACAAGATTCGGCATGGGCAGAGGAAGTGGCTAACGCACTGCTCCCGAAATGCATGAAAGAAACTGAGATTCCAACACTCTTTAATGTGTAGCTGTTCGTCTTTAAAGGATTTTTGGCAGCTAAAGTTTATGCCAAATCTGATCATTAAATAAGGAGATTACAATAGTCTTATTATTTTACAAATTAAAAAAAAAGAAATGAATGTACTGAAAGGCATGTCTGTTGAAATCCTTCTTGCAAAATACACCCCCATAGTATTACATCTATAATATTTTTAGTAAGACTTGACGATTGTTAGCTTGTGAAACTAGATGGTGTTCTATTACTTGTGTATATTTTCCTCAGTAACGTTAATAAAAAAGTTACTAAGAGTTTGGCACTATTTTGCAGAACACTATTTTGTGAGCACTGATACAAAAAAAAAAAATCATGCTAGCAAAGAAACGGAACAACGTTGTCTTTTATTGTTGTTATTTGATTATTTGCAGAGGTCACGTGAGCTAGGCCACAACACTCTAGTGGACATGGTTTGAGACTTTCCTGAAGATGCAGGATGAGATGACAGTGGGTTTCTCCTTCCACATCTGGTAGTTGGCAGCTACCCTTGTCCTTAGTCTAAGGTTCTTGTCCCTAAATTTAATTTCAAATTTGCTTTTTTATTCGTTCTTAAAGAAAAGAGGGCCTGTCGACTCGGGGAAATAGAAATATAAACATATTCAATTTCAATAATTAGTTTTAAAATTCAATATCATATTTCAAGAGATAAGACTGGACTAATATGGCAAAATATTGTGACTTTTGAGGGCGGTGATTATTGCCTCCTCACTGTATAGTATTATCCTTGTGTCACATGCAGATTCTATGAGTTGAATGCAGAGCGAGAACTTACGTGAAAATTTCTGAATGCGATGAACGCTGTTATTATCCAGATCCCATTTCCCTTTCAAAATGGCGGAAGAAAATAACTTACACTGTGAATATGGTGACTACAAAATGTTGTAACCTCTCCCTCCCAATACATCTGAAGTAACCGCAACTGACAGGGACACTCGTCTGAGTTCAGAAAAAATAGGCAGAGTTTTTGGAAACAGGCAGAATTCAGAAAAACAAACAAATAAACAAACAAATGAAAAACCCAAGATTTTAAAAATCTTGGTTCTGCCTCAAATTACCTCTAGAGCCATGGCCTGGATCAGAAACCATCAACGGGCTCTGCCCTTTGAGCTTGAGAGCTTGGACCACCACGATGTGAGATGTGAGAAGTGTACACTGGAAATCAATCCACTGAGAAATATGCGCTCATTCAGTTCCCGGGGAAGACTCGAGAGGTGGTGGGCATGTAGCTGGAGTGTTGAGCACCCATACTGTAGAAGAAAAAAGTCGAAGCGATGAACAGATGGAATGCTTTGATTTTTTTTTAAATGACAATTAAAAAGGAGCAATGAAAGAAGAAGAAATATTCCTTTCCAAATAGGAAGAGATTACGTTATTGGAGTTGGACAGATCTCCATCGAGACCCATTAACACCTTTAAATGACGGCCTTGATATTCAGTCTTTGATCTAGAGCTTCTCTGAGAGTAAAATTGGCAAACTAGAGATCATGGAGTCTTGGACCAGAGAAGATTGTAGAACTCTGGACTTCGGTGCCGGGACGGAGCCAGGGGAATCAACGTCCCCTCTCATCGTGCTCCGTCCAAGTCCTTCTCTTTGTCCCTAGGATCTCTTCTCTTCCCTTCCTTTCCCTTCCTTTCCCTTCCCTCTCTCTGTCTTTCTCATTTTCCTGTGTTCTCCGTTGACTACAACCAAAGCCGGGCAGAAGGTAGATTCCCCATAAGTTGATTCCTGGGGCACAGAACACAGTAGAGGAATCGGAGAGTGGAGGTCAAGGTCAGTGGGGCAAACAGGGGATCCTCAGCCCAACCCCTAACAACCTCCGCTGATATCTCATTGGGCCCCCCCACCTGCAAGGAATCAAGGATGGAGAGTGTGTTGCCAGGACACATGGCTACTATTGATTAAATCCGATTCTGTTAAATTATAGGAGAAAGGGAAGTGGGTTTTAGAAAATCAACTAGCCGTGTCTGCTACAAGATGATTTTATCCCCAAAGGTAGAAACAGAAATAAACATGGACAGAAATAGTTCAGTCCCATATCACACTTAAGGTATTAAAACTGGAGAAAAAATTATAGATGAGTTGAACAGGTAATGTGCAAATTATAATTCGATCAGCCAAATAAAAAAAAAGTTCAACTTTGTTTAGATTCCAGCTTATTATCTAGATATAAATGAAATATGAATAAAAAATTAGTAGTTCTGTGAACAAAACAAACATCAATTGATGGGAAAAATAATTGCCTATACGTCAAACCTAGTTTGGCACATACGGATGGCATGGGTACCATTTTGTTTTAAGTTTGCATAGTTGAATGTAAGCTGAATTTGTCTTTGATGTTCTGTAAGAAACATGGGTGCCCATGCTTGATGAAGAATTTAAGTCCCAGGGATGTATGACTGAGGTCAGAGGGAAATGAAGGCTGGGGACAATAGGAGATGCTAAAAACGGTCCACTTCCTTGTGAAGAGAGGCAGCCTGTCAGCGGGCCAGCCCTTCAGAGGGAGAAATGGAGGGCACCTGGTTTAGCTGGATGCCTCTTCTTCAGGACTCCTGTCGCCCAGTGTTTTTTTCACGGGCAGGCAACGCTCCATCTGTTCTAGGTTGCCTCATCGGGTCTCTACACAGTCACCTGGGCAGCTGAGCTGGAGGTTCAGTTCATTGCCAAGACAACCAGCTCCGTGCTGGTGTGCATGGTCCAGCAGGTGTAGAGGATGCGGGGGATTTCTGATACCAAGAAAACCGAAGAAGGCATTAAAATGCGCCCAACCTGTAACATTTTAGGATATAACATTTCAAATAAAATTCCCAGTTAAAAAAATTCCACTTGTTAAAGTCTAAAATTTTTCGACCTAACTTTGCCAACAGCAAATTTTTATTCTCACTTTTTAATAATGTTCTCTTTATTTTAATATTTGTTAACAAGTACCGACATAACACATGAGCTGCTAGCAGATAATACATTTGTCTCGGTAAACGTAAGTTAGATAAATTCAATGACTCAAACTTCTGATTTTAAAGTCATCGCGTACTTTTATTTCCAGTTATTTTGAAGTGTGATGTAAATAGATTTAACTATCTTCCTAACCAGCCACTTCTCATTGTGTCATTTTTACTCTAAATTTTGGTGTTATTGCAAATGCGAGTTAAATTCGTAAATTCCAGATCGATTTCCTCCATGGCCTTTCTGATCATTGTGATTTGTTTCTTCAGCCCCATTATGAATGCCGATGAAAACTAAGTATCTGTGTCTTACGTCTTTCTCCAAGAACGTTTTGGTCTAAGACAAAGCACAAATTTTATTTAAGTCTGTACTAACTCATCATGGTTCAAAAAACTCTGAACTATTACTCAGCCCGGACGAAACATCCCCCATGGAAGAACGTGTTTGGTTGGTGGCTGTGTCTGTGCTCAATTATTCAGAAAGACTCGTTCAGCCCAGCACCATCCAAAGCCAGCGCTGGTGGAGACGCCTGCGGGACATCACGATGCCCTTGGCGTAGGGCATTTTCCAGGGGTCGATGATCACTTGGGACGGTCACCCCCCAGATGACCGTCAGTCCCCAGGCAAAGCCCCCGTGGGCGTCGCTGTGGCCTAATTCGATCGCTGGCGGTTTGGGGCTTTCCTTCTTGACTATTTTACTGTGTGGTTGGGCTCTCGGACCCATCTCTCTCCCCGCTCCCTTCCAGCTCCCCGCTGTAGGCCCGTCCGGGCCGAAGCTCACCGCACGCGCTCAGAACCGTATCTAATTCACGGGGCGAAAATTATACGTGAATTCACAGATGCAGATATTGTCAAGGGAACTTTCTGGGGGGAAGTCTTTATAAACAAATCCAAATAGACATCGACTCTCACGTGCACGTATGTTGGCTTCGTTAACCGCTATAAGTCATTTTGTTAGAATGTGTTTTTATATCCAAATTAGGGTTAGACTTATGATTATTACTATAAGGCATAATTTAAAAATCACATTCTAGATAGGGTTGGATGATATGAGTTGAAACTGTTTTGGTCCCTTAATGTAAGACTGGAATTTAAACATTAGAAGCAGGAATGGCCACCCGTGTGTGTGTGTGTGTGTGTGTGTGTGTGCGCGTGTACACATGCACGCATGCGTGCCTGTGTGCACATGCGCCCAGGTGTTTGAGACAAAATTTATGTCTCCACGTGGTGGTTATGGACCGTGTTCATTTAGAATTATAGGAAGATGAGCCAGTAGCTGACAGGCAGGTTATGTGGCCAGAGGCTGGATTCGAATCTCAGCTCCATCCCGAGGCTGGGGTGCTTGTGAGGAATGACCTGATGCCCCCGTTGGGTCCTTAGGGAGTGCCACCTATCTCTGCAATGTCCTCGAGAGAGGTAAACATAACGCTGTCACGTGGTTCGCTCCCACGGTGGCCGTGAAGACACATCAAGCTGGATGCATGGGGACACGCACGTCCACAGCTCATTACAACATTACTCCACTTGTGGTATTTGTTTCTGTTCAAGATGTTGTTGTAATAATAAAAGAGTTTATTGGATTATAAACCTCTAGCTTTATTAAAATAATAACCAAATTGAGGTACTTTAAAATCAATTATACATTTAAATGTGACATTTTGAAATTTATTAATTTTATTATATTTCATAAATGTTGCCTATACTTTACTTGTGTATAAATTTTATATGATCTAGTTTTTATAAGCACGGCCATATTCCTAGACTGGGAAACTCGGCCTCTCGGTAAGTACACAATTAGTAGCTAAATGACTGGGCTTTTCCCGACCACTTCTCTGCGTCATAGCACTATCGAGAGCACGTTTTAAGCTTTCCTTACTTTTTCTGAGATAATTTCCTAAACAATGCTATGCGCACATCAGCGCAAATGCCCAAGCAATCCATGTACGTATGGACAGCTCTACTGTGTTATGCGTCTGATTGTTGGTGTTAGGTGAGGGGGCCGTGTTTCCTGTGGGGCACCCACCGGGAGGGACGCTGGGAGTGTCCCACGATGCAGGCCCACGTGGACAGCCTCTTTGTGCTCCTAGGTGAGGGGTGTGGTCTCCTCCATGCACATCGAATAAACACAAAAATGAACCAACTTCAAAACAATGGTCAATGAGAGGAACCCTTCTCCACTGAAATTTAAAATTTAGATATTTCACGTGCAGAAAATACCGCAATCATCATGCGCTTACATCTTATAATAAGCTTGTAAAATGAAGCCTCTTGGAAGCTACTATTTTTAAATATATATACTAATTGGACATGTTAAATGGGTTAACGCAGCCATCATTAAATCCGGACATCACTGATGAGTTAATCCGGGCATCCTTTTGTTTAACGGGAGGCCTAAGTCCTATCTCACCAGGAAAATTTAAACATCCAACCAATTTCTGTCGAGGTTCTGAAGGCCTGGGAAACAAAATATTGCCTCTTATCTATGTACCAGATCTTGGTTTAAATTGTCAAGTTTTCATCCATCCTCTGAGATTTTTTTCTCCTGCTTCGGGGATGCTTTTATTAAAATAATTTGTGCTCAAAGTTTTAGATGGAGGCATTAAATTAATATTTCAGTAGATAGAATATTACATCGGCAGGGATGAGATCTATGCTCCATCTTGATACATTGATTAACTCATTCCCCCCCCCTTTTTTTTTATCAGTTACGAGAAACCAAATCGAGCACAAATTTTAGCATCTGCAAAAGCTCCGCACATGACTCCACGTGTAACCTGATAAATGAGATCTAAAAATACTACCTTCTGGGTCTCTAAATGCCGTTAAGATGTGAACACTCGTTTAGACTAATGATATCTACAATTATTGGGTGCTAATCTCCTGCCGACTTTTGGAAGGGCTTACCTTGTCAGTGAGAGACCGTGCTGTGACAGGTATTCTTATATTGGAGGTAGGGGCCTTGATGAGGGAGGAAGCACCCCTGAATCGTCTCTGCTAAACGGGACGGGTAAAGCGCGGGGCGCATCATTACATTCGGTGGCAGGAGTATCGCAGACACCCGCACTGTGTAAACCACGACCACGGTTTAGATCACACTGAATAAAGCTTGTGTTGAGCTCTAAGAGATTTTTAGAGAAATCGAGTCTTCCTCACATTAGAAAGCATAACTAACGCTTATTGTATTTAATAGAAAAATGTAACAATATTAGTGAGCGGTATCTGCATTAAATAAATTATAGTTGGGTGACAATTTTCAGTTGAAGATCGCGACCAAAATATGAAGAATTGGTTGTCGTTTTTGTGGGTTTTGGAATAACACGGAAACCATCGAAAGTGGTTTGGGATATATTTGTTTACAATTTCACACGTTAAAATTTCTAAACTCCTAATTTTCTGTTTTGCGGATAGCGTGAGGGCATAAAACACTGTTCAGGGTTTCCACTGTAAATGTTATTTCTCAGGGATTTATAACTTGGGCCGTAAAATGTGGCCCCGGGCATGAGCTATCTTTTCTCCACACAGAGACTGACATTTTTATGTGTAACTTTCCCGACACGTGCTGAGCAAAGGCCGGCCGTAGCCCGGTGAGGGCCACAGGTAATGGCTGAGAACATGCTGGTATTGGAGTTAAGAGGTATACCTGAACTGCTCTTACCGGAGTCAAACACTTTCATAAAATGGCCGTTAATTAGTCTGTAATAGGATCTAATCGTATTTTATTTGAAAACACACAAGGCCTGCACCGGCCTGAGTGTTAGTTTTTGTTGAGATGTGAGCCCATACTGCTGGCTTCATCTCTTCCTCTGCCCTCCCTGCTTACACCACACGTGACACAGCTCGTTACACACACAAGTGCTTTGTGGCGTCGCCGGTTTACGAGAAAGGCAAATGGAGGCATCGAGTGCTTCCTCTGAGGAATGAACATTGACTTTCTCTGAAGAAAATATAAATGGATTTTCTTAATTGGACCTTGGGCATTGGAGCAATTAATAATAGATTGTGTCATAGTGAGGGCTTTGTTTGTATTTAAAGCAATAAATTACAAGTATTAAATGTATATTTATTCCAAGTTAAACTCATTTCTAATTGACATGTTACTTAGCCCAAGGCTTTTAAGATCTTTTAGTATAATTAAATTAATAGAAAGCTATAGATCACAGTATGATAAACAAACAGCCTCAACTTTAATATGACAGGTAGACAGAACAGGCCGTGAGAGTAGATCATTATTATTGGTTTAGGTTCAGCAAAAATACCACTAAAGAAAAGAAAAGAGTGGAGAAGCCATGGCTGACGGGGGTGACATGTGGCCTTCGTTCTGGCCCACGTCTCGCGAGCCAGCATCAGAAATCAGAGCCGGGTAGGAACGTCATTATGAAAATGTCTTGGTTGGATCGATGCTTTATTCCAGAAGCTCTTAAAACCTCACATCAAACATTTAGAGGATATTACGGTCACCCCGGGCTTTGGGCAGACAAAAGACATCTGTATTGTTTCGTGTATTTCATGTATGCAGTGCAAAATTAGCCATCTCTAGACCTTATTATGTTTTAAAACATTAATGTATAAAGAATGTCCTGAGTGCTAAATGCACGCTCCGCATGCCATCGACCCAAGATGTCCTTCTGGCTTCCAGGTTTTCAATCTCGTTGGTTCTAAAGACTCGGCGTGCTTCCCCACAGTGCGTTTGCCTCGTTTGTTTTGACAATATGCTGAAGAGGCGAACACAGCCTTTTTCTCTAATCCGAGGACAGACCGAGAGGTTGCCCGGGTCCAGGCCGAAAGTCTTACTTGAGGCCGGAACGGACGTGCCATGTCCTCGGCCCCAGCGCCGCTCGGGCTGAATGTATCTTGATGCCCACACCCGCGTCCTCTTGTTGTCCTGACAGTTGTCATTTCGTACGTCTGTTTCCTACCGGACCGATCGCCCCTCGAGGATGCGAGGCCTCGCTCGATTTGCTTCTCCAGTGGCACGCAGTAGATGTGCGATGAACGCGCGTCCAGCGAAAGATTGTTCTTCTCACGGCGTTTCTTATTATTGAAAGAATTTCTCTTCGTGGGGCACGTAGGCCCGGGGAGGAGCGGGGACCTATTCAAGATAAAGCACTGTCATTATCCTCTTGTAAGATGCTGCTGCCGGGTTTCTACATTTGTCAGACCCTAAGTTTGTTAGGCCCTTTTATTCCCCAAGTATTGATTGTATAGTGCTTGCTGCGTAGACAACATTAAATTTTGTTGATCGGTTTTCGATAAGCTAGATGTTTTAGTAGAGGTTGCAGCATAATTTATAACTATAATTGGCTTTTATTTATTTGGTGTCCGGGTGAGGATTCTTGGGCAAAGGGTTGCTCGGAGCCACCATGTCACCATGCTCCTGTGTGACCTGGCCAGTGTGAGAGGTCCTACAACACTGTAACTCTCTAGGGATTTTTCTTGAATTAACTTGTTTTATTCTGGAATAATTTTAGATTTACAGAAAAGTCACACGGGTCGTACAGAGGATGTCTGTGTGTTACAGACCCAGTTTTTCCCATGGTTAACATTTTACTTCGTCACGGTGTATTTGTCACAGCCGAGGAACAGACAATGGTGTGTTACTCTGGATTAAAGTCCTGAATTTATTGAGATGTGACTAGTTTGTCCACTAATGTCCTTTGGTCATTCCGGGATGTCCTCCAGGAGACCAAGTCGTGCGTCACGGTGCCGAGGGCTGCACGCGACTCTTCAGGATGTTCAGAGAGGGCATCTCTGGTATTTCTGGGACAAATCCTGGGTGCTTCTCTCCTTGCCCACTCTGTGCTCTGATTATTAACCGTGGAAGGTGGGCAGGAGGGCCAGTTGGGAAGTCCTTAGAGCATTCGCCCCAGTAATCTCTGTATTGCCATTGAAAGCTGATAAAGCTGTCATGGCAGCTGATGGGCATACTACTGCAGACACCCCATCCTTCCGCTTCAACCCAACACAAGAACCCACTGGAGCAGCGACATGTCCTGATCGAGATGTTTGTAACATGTCTCAAGGCCCCTTCCTTAATGCCGATAGAGGGAGCTGGCTTTGCTTTCGTCTACTGTCAATCTCAACAGGGGAGACTGAGGCTCCAGCTTGCGTTGACTGGAAATGCCCATCACCAGGACACACAGCGGAGCAGGTCAGCACCGGCTGAAGACCTCCTGGGGTTGTATACCATTGAACAAAGAGAGAGTGCCTGAGGAACACACATTATTACAGCCCCATGGGCCAGGGCCAGCGTGCGTTTGTAACGTGAATAATTCAGAAAACCTAAATGTGTTCCTTGCTAGGATCTATGCCATTCCTTGAAAAATATTCTTCAGTATGACATTGCTAGGCACCTGCAGTGGAGACAGTCTTTACAGCCGTGGTGATGATTCAGTCAATGTGGTGTCGACCTTTCCCATGGGGAGGATGGTGTGGGGACACCCCGTTCTAATGACAGGCACCATCGACACTTCATGAAGAATGTGGGGCACAATCGTAGTTGTTAAAGCCTTGCTCACCAATCGGGGAGTATTCTATTTACCTCTAAGACTTTTGAAAGAAATATAAGAAAATCGATGTAAAAGACGGTGATACCCATCAGTTATGTCAAAGCATATGTTTGAATCTATTATTTCCTTGGTCTTTAATTTTGTGCCTAAGGGATTTGAAGCCACCTATTCTAGAGAATGAGAATTTTATCTATCTGGGACTTAAACTGGTCATTTAACTTTACTGCTATCCTGCACAAGGATTCTAAATCCAATAATCTCTATAAAACCATTAAAATCTAAGTCCCATAACTTAATTATGAATTAAAAGGCACAAAAGAAAAGTTTAATCTGCACAATTACATGACTTACTAAGTGTAATAATTACTTTAGTTGTACCTCAATTAAAATTTCACGATTGCTGAATCTCATATTCTACTTTCGAACTTGATAAATTTAAATATGCTTCACTATTGGTGGGAATATAAATTGGTGAAGCCAGTATGGAAAACAGTATGGGGATTTTCTAAATAATTCTTCTGGGTATACGTGCTAAGGAAATGAAAACAGGACATCAAAGAGATATCTAGACTTGCCTGAAAATTCGGGATTGCTCACAATAAGCAAGATATGGAAACGAACTAAGTGCCCACGAACAGATGAAAAAAATAAACTATTGGATGCACTCACACACACACTCACACACATACATATACACACACTCACACTCACATGATAACCTTTCACTCAGCCATGAGAAAGAAAACGAGCAATTCTTGCTTTGTCACTTGCGCGAATGAAACTGTAGGACATTATGCTAAGTGAAATAAGCCAGCCACAAAAAAAAACCAAAAAAACAAATAGTGTGTGCTCTCACTTATGTATAGAATCTTAAAAATAATAATAAAAAAAGGTTAAACTCAAAGAAACAGCAAATGGAAAGTGGTTGCCACGGGCTCAGGGCTGAGAAAACAGGGGATGTTGGCGGAAAGGCAGACGTCCAGCTACGGGACAAACAGGGTCCGAGGGCCTCATGTAACTGCGGTGACCGTGACTGATGACTCTGTCGCATAGCTGAAATCTTCTGAGGGCAGAAGTCCAACAGTTCTTGCAGAAATGAAAACATGTAGACAGACGTGAGGTGTGATGTACGTGTTCATTTTGTAGACTGTGGGGATTCTTCCGCAGTGCACAAGGATATTAAATTACCACGATGCACACCTCTAACATCTTAACGATTTTATATGTTACTTACGCTTCCGTAAACCCGGAAGCACATCCACACATACGTACGTCCACGCGCCTGCACCAACATAATTACATCGGGTCGTCTGCCCACTATCTACCGCCTTGTATAATTATAAGCAATTGTTTAGTCGACAGGCAGCTTACGAGAGGCACGACTTTGTTGACTGGAAGTTAGAATCTATGACACATTTCGATTGTTTGTATTTAAGAAAAGCAAGCGATACCCTTGCACCCCGGTTTTGGGGTGCTGTAATGATCAATGCAAAGACAGAGTCAAGGGCGATCGAGGTGCATGGCGAAGAAGTCTGCAATGGAATGCGAGGTCCCGATGGGCTTCGGTTAGTAAGGTCCCTTCGTGCCCTGAGATAGACTTGAGTTCCTAACAAAGCAGCGGCTGGGGACTGGGGACCGCCGTAAGTGGTTCGTGTGGGCCGCTTCTCAAATTTCTCTGTTTCTCAAGGGTGCCACCTGGAAGGCTGCCTGCAGGGTGATTGTCAGCCCCAGGTATCAGACTGTTTCAACAAGAACCATAAATGACTTAAACAGTCGATTAAAGAAAAAAGAACAGGAAAAAATTGTGAATGGATTCTCTGTGTGTTCAATGGCTTCATTGTCTCATTTATGTAATTGTGGTCGGCTCTGTGAGGATTCTCAGCATTGTTGGGTTAGTGCTTAATTCTGCAATATTCTGATGATCATCATGAAACAGCACAACAAAATGAAATCTAAAGCCTCCTGGACATTTTATCACACATGTAATAAAGTTCCTTTGGTTCCCACTCAATTTAATAAAACCAAAAGGCTGGAATACTTTTAGTAAGGTGCGTCTGGAGGCCTTAAAATTGCGTTGTTCTTCTTTGTGTTAATCTCTAAACCAAACAGTAATTGTTCCAGTCTGTTTCTTTGGCTGCGTATGTCATTTTTTTTTTTTAAAACCGTTTAAGCATACAAATTAATAAATAACTAAAACTGGCTTAAATTGGTTCAGGCAGTTAGGAACAACCAATGTGACATAACATTTCTAAAGGTTTTATTATGAAGCAAATTTAGATTTAGAAAAAGGTGCAAAGACAGTACAAAAAATTTCTGTCAATGCCTCGCTCAGATTCTCCTCACGTTAACATATTTCATGACCGCGTCAGATGTGTCAAACCAAGTAAATGATATTCATACACTATGATAACTAAACTATGGATCGTATTTTAATTTGACCAGTTTTTTTTTTCACTAATGTTTTTTTTTTTCTGTTACAACATTCAGGCCAGGATCATCCACCGCCTTACTCAGTGGGTCTCCTTTGATGCGTGACCGTTTCTTAGTCTTCTCCCGTTACTGGGACCTTGAGAGTTTTGATGAGAACCGGAGCGGAATTTCGTCGCATGCTCCTCGGGGCGGGTCTGTCTGATGCATTCCTATCATGAGATCGGATTTATAGTTTGGAGTGAAAAAGACCACAGAGCTAAGGCACCTTTTCATCACCTCACATCGGGGGTGGCGGGGGGGACGCGGTAGCCACCTGGCCTCAGCGGTGTGCCAGCCCGGAGCACAGGGTTCTCTCAGCTGCTATGTCTCCCTTCCAGACTCTTCTGTTGGGAAGGAAGTCGGTGAATCTGGGCTGGCCTGAGGGGGAGGAAGATGAAATTCCACCTTCTGGAGGGGTCCACTCACATACAGCATGACGAATGCTTCTGTAAGAAAGATTTGTCACTTGCCGTTTTAAAAGGATTAACACCGTCACAGAGTAAAGTTTTCCATGGTTTGCCACCCATCACTGCAGCTCACCCTTCCAAAAATATGCTGGAATAATTCCTTGCAGATGTCCGCTCTGCCACGCTAATAATTAAACAGGAAAGTCAGCCAGTGACACACCTTCCAGAGATAAGGGCATAATTTATTTTTTTTCCTACGTTGTATGTTGTCAATATAAACCAAGAAAACTTAGCATAGAAACACCATTTCTGAGGGAAATCGGTAGGATGTGGAGATCTCGTTTTCATGGGACGAGATTCTAGTACAGGTTGATGCTGTACAGTAACCAGTCGAATCAGCCTGTGGTTTATTTGACTTCGGTACAATAATTCTGCAAACAAATCCACTGGCCTTGAGAATTTTTCTCTGGGAAAATGTGGTATCTATGAAGTAATAAGTTAAGCATCTAATGTTGACAAATTATATTAAATTATCAAGTTTTTTGGTTCAGAATAGTTAGAATAAACATGGCGTATGGTACAATTCACTAAGATTTGGCCTTAAATATCTACCCGTCTGTTGGGAACACTACATTTCATGACTTGTCTCTGAAAACATAATAATTGATTTTAAAAGAAACAAATAAAAGATAAAAGCATGATATTGTATGACTTATGCATTGTCACATGACAAACTATGCAAAATTTAGTGATCTGTCACAACGCACTGTCTTGTCCTAGAGTTTCTGCGGGTCCAGGACCCAAGCATGGCCCACGTGGTTGGTCTGCATCAGCCCCTTCACAGGCTGGGTCAAGGCGCTGGCCGGCATTCAGGTCTTAGCCGAGACTCAGCTGAGCGAGGACTCGCTTCCTAGCTGACTCACGTGGTCGTTGGCAGGATTTGTTTTCTTGTGAGTTGTTCATGAACAAAAGTCTCAGTTTCTTGCTTGTCATTGTCCAGAGGCGACCTCAGTTCCTTCCATGTGGGATCCTTCAACGTGCCAGCTTCACCAAAGCCAGCACGAGAGGGAGTCTGCTAAAAAGATAGATGTCACAGCATTTGTAGCCCGGTCGCCAAGTACATCCCACTGATAATCGCCATATTCTATTAGTTAGAAGCAACACAGTACTCTGGTCCTCACTCAAGAGACGTGATTATGTGGTCTGTGACTATCAGGAGGCACAGGGGTCATCGGGGACCATTTCAGAAGCTGCCAACGATAAACGTGTTTTTGTAACAAATGGCTTGTACGCTTCATTAATAACTAAATTATACATTAAAGTTATGAGTAGCTCTTGTTCAAAATAAACCTAATATTTAGAATTAAACTTACAAACTTAATAAAGAAGAGTGATAAACTTATTAAGGATTATTAAGGTCTTTATACATCAATTATTATGGAGGAAATCTATTATAAGTGAATAGAACAATAATCTTGTTTCATTAGGAATTGTGAGTAAGCCTCTGAAGGAGGGAGTAAGCTTACAAAGTTTCGATTGTGCAGTCCAAGGGCATCTAGCTGCGGGAGAAGGACCTGCGAGTCACTGAAGAAAAACTGAAAAAGAAATGATTTAATTAATAGAGGAAGAAAGAGAGAGAGAGAGACACCAGAGCGTCTGTGCAGGGTGACAAAGGACTACACCTTCGTGCAGAGAAAACGCACTGGTCGGCAGTAATAACTAACCTCTCGACCCTGCCGTGGGTTTCCCGAGCCTCCCCTCTGGGCAGAAGCGAGGCTTCTCCCTGTTGGGCCTGAAGTTCTACAGACACTTCAGATAGTAGTGTCCCCGAGGCCTGTTTCATAAGGCGTCGGGTTTGCGTTTCACTGACAAAGAGCCTGGCCGCGTCCCGGGGATGCACTGCCCAGCCTGTCGGCCTCCTGTCCCTGACCACCCACCGGAGTTTCAAGGGGAAGAAGGAACACTTAAAGATGCTGCTCGAGCAGCTTGAAGGGAGGTTATTCTTCGACCATTGTAAAACCCGCTCCTGGTCTAAGACAGTCTAGCAGAGCTGGTTTCCTGGATCACAGCATGCTGACCTTCGAGGGACAGTATCCTTTATGGACCTTGGACTTCCTGGCCTTCATCGTGACACTGGACCAGGGGGACCTGTCGGAAACTCCCCACTGGGTTGACTTCGAGGGTTTGCTGAGACCGCCCAGCACGGCGTCACCAGGACCCCCGCCCTCATGACCTCCAATCTTCTCTGGTCTTAGAAGCAGGACTCGTCCTGTGTCTCCCTAACGTCTTGTCTGTGTGTTGATTGTTTTCTGCTGTGCAGACCATGCAGGCATCGACCACATTTTTGTCACTTCGTTGACGGCTGGAAACCTCAGAACAAAACGGTGGCCGACCCCTTGCAAGTTTGTGGATATTTAAGTCTTTTTTTTTTTTTTACATTTGTCTTCTTATCTAGCAGACTTGTTCCCTTCTTCTTCTTTCCCTTCTGTTTTATATAAATTTACAGTTCTCTTACTTTATAGTATTGTGCCGCTTTCAATCAAGTTAATATATTTTTGTAGTACGTTGAGAGAAAATTACTTAATTTTAATTTTTAAGTCGGTGGATCTCCAATTGGGATTTATAAGATAGTACATTGGGCATATAAAAAAATACGATTAAATCTATTTATTTTTATATATAACAAATTATATTCTTAATATTTGTAAGACTAAGAATGTACCTAAGCTTTAAAATCAGGACTCCTAAAAAAATTAAAATAAAATAAAATAAAATAAAATCTGGACTCTGACCACGCCTCGGAGCACAGACCCAAATGACTCTTCTTCTACATGTAGTATCCAGAGGAAAACTAGGCGTTCTAAAAAAAACAAAAAAACAAAAAACAAACAAACAAACAAAACCAGAAAACGATAGTACGACTTAATGGCTGTGGAGGTTTAGAGATGGCTGCGCATTCTCTGTCCTTCCTCTGACAAAGATTGGAATCTGCGTTCTCACTCTTTGTGTCTGAGCTGCTCTGCTGACCTGTTTAAACCAAGTGGCAGGAGTGACCGCATGCCTTTCCTGAGCACTGATCTAGGAGGCCAGTATCCGCTCTCACGCTTGGACCCCACTTCCTGACCCGGGCCGTCACGCCGTAAGGGGGCCCGAGCAGTCACCCAGAGCAGCCCACACGGGGCAGAACTGAAGCCTCAGCTCGTGGAGGCAGCTCCGCTTCCCGCTGGCCGTCAGCACCCACGGCCAGCCACGGACCCGGGCAAGGTTGGACCTTTCGGCCACCCCAGAGGCCCAGCAAACACCGTGCCAGCGGCAGAGCCTCTCCGTGACCCCAAAGGCACGTGAGAGACACAGCATCGTAAGTCACCGTGGTCTGACGCGTCTTTTGATGCAGCAACAGCCAAGAAAAGCAAGTGGCTTTATGTTTTTTCTTTTTACGTTACTCAATTCAATGGAATCTATTATAACAATAAATATTAAGCTTTCCAGTGAAGAAGTGTGTCTTTACGTACAAGCGTGGTGTGGAGGAGGCTGTGATGTCATTTTTCGCTTTTGGATGAAGAGTCCCAGGCCGTGGAAGGCGCCTCGGTTTAAAAGGACGAAATAAATGTGAACCGGGCCTCGTCTGCTCCTGGTTCATAATTATCATGCGGGGAGATAATTCCTTTCCTCGCCAACAAATAGGTCACGCGTATCGAGAACGTGTCCTAAAATGAATCAGATACGAGAGGGTGATGCTGGAAACCTGAATGTAATCATATTTTACAGTCTTATAAAACATACTTAAATTACTACAGACGATATTTTGAGAAGAATTTCCCTAATATTCAAAATAATAAATGCTTTTCAGTTCTCTTTTGTTGCTTGCTTTAAACATTTTTTATAACTTATATTACGTATTTAACTGTTTTAAATGTTTCAAAATGAATTCACTTGTATACATCTTAGTGAACATAAATCGTGCAATTCTATGATAAACGATAAGTTGCAAAATTTGTGTCTGAGGCTCAAATGGACCTAGAACTTCCTTATACTTTGACATCGTAACGTGATTTAACATCAGATCACCTTGATAAGCTGAAGGAGGGAACTGTGAAAATGCAGTCAGTGCCCGTGCGCGGTGCCCCTGCCTTGCGGGGCTCCAGGGTGTCGGAAGGCAGGGCTGGCGCTTTCCCATGCTGAGCTCTCCGTGCCCTGGCAATAGGTCGTCGGGTGGGTTCTGGGTCTTCTTGGAGCCCCAGCTTTCTTTGCCCCCAAAACACATCACACGTATCAGGGAGGTCGCGCTGAGAGTCTGAGTCAAGGGGAAAAATATCCAGGCATTGCCGAATAAAACACCATCTCCCTACAGAATTTTAATGTACTTTCTACATTATCTTCTCCGTGATGAAGATGTCTGAGTTCCGAGAAACCAAGAAACCGTGTGATGACCTCTATGCCATGCATAGGTGGCACTTCTGAGACGAACGGAGTTGAATTTTGCTATGTCCCTTCCAGCAGCAAAAGCCCCCCGAGTCTGTGGGTGGCAGAGAGCAGGGAGTGGCAGGTGAGGACAGGGAAGCCGCATGGTTCTGCGGGGACTCGCCGCGGTGGGCAGTTTCGAGAAGAGGAGCTGACTAAGCTGTGTGCTCCGGAAGTCACGCTTTCTGGCATTCTCTAGGCTGATTGACTATCGAAAAGAAGGACGGAGAGGCGACTATGATTCTGACCACGGCAGGGCAGTTCGCAGCACTGAGTAAGACATGGGAACTGGACCTCAGACTTTGCATAACCACCTTTCTTTGGAGCGTAACTCTGTGGTCGAATTCAACAATTTTTGCTGCAATAAGCAAGGAACATAGCGAAGAACAGTGCAATTGACCATCTTCGGGTGAATATTTTGTTCATATACATTCTATAAATTTCAAATACAAGAGATATATATGGAAATGTAAGATACGTAAGTTCTATGAAAAAGACGCATCCGTTTACAAAATATGAACCTTTATCCACCTGAAGTTAGAAAAATTTGGAGAAATCGTTTTACTTTGTCAGAACATAAATAAGAAAGGAAACTTCTATGTGACCTCCAAAAGGAAAGCACAGGAAGTCTTAAAAACAAATAGACAAACAAAACCGGTTAAGCAAAGTGAAAAATTGATATTAAAAATAGATTGCAAGAAAATTTAAAATTCAGCATCTAAAATAAAATTCATACGAGTACAGTGAATGAAGGCATCAATGCCACAGAAAATTAAACTCATGATTAGAAGGATAAAATTGAATCCATTTTCCAGGATGGCAGAGACAAGGAGAGATCAGTTCAACAGGAGGGGACAGAGAAGGAGTTTCTGGGGAAGACACCAAAACAAACGGAAAAGAGAAAAAGACTAAGATGCAGAAGACGATTTCATGAACTGAAGAAAGGCACGTAAGTGAAGACTGAGCAGGCTTAATACTCGAGGGAAAGAATTTTTTTAACAGCACATAAATAAACTTCTATGAGCCATATTTGGATTTCAAAGATTAAAAAGTGCTAGAAACATCCATTTCAACAACAATGTTTAAATGACATCGACAGAAAATGGTCTATTGCAAACTTCTCTGCCGTACAACGTGCAAGGACGACATGAATGAAAACTACGTATAGAGTCTGAAAATAAACGTGAAAGGTTTAAGTCTAAGGAATGTATATTCCTTCAAGGGTGAAGGCAGGAGCAATCCCTTTCAAGACATGCCAAATTTCAGAGCGTATCTCAATGAAACACTTCAGTGTCACCTAGACTTGCGAGCTACGACCCTCTTACTTACTCTCTGGGAATCACGGTTAAATCTGCGGTCCATAACTTATGACCCTGTGAGATCAAACGCCCTCCTTTGCTTCTCCTCTCTGAGTCAGTGCACAAGCTCTAGACGAGCCCACATTTTTATCCTTGTGATTTTGCCGTCCCCACTGAGAAGTGCTGGGCAAAGTATAACTCAGCCGATCTGAGGATGTGTCATAATAAATAAGGTAAAAGTGACAGTGTGACGTAGTCTAGGTTGAAACCGTGGGCACTGAAACTAGATAAAAAGCCCAGTATATTAGAGAAATTCAAATTAGAACTGCAACGAGAAGCCACTACACACCCATTAGAACGGTTAAAATTAAAAAGACTCGAGCACACGAGGGTCGGCGAGGCTACGCTGCACTGGGGACTCTCGTTCCCTGTCGGTGAGAATCTAAGCCGATGCGTCTCCTTTAGAGACAGCTGAGAAGGTTCCTAATGAATGGATCACGCCTGCCACGCGCTCTAGCCACCCCATTCCTCGTGAATTACCCGAGACAAAGTGAAATGTACTCGTGCACGAGACGCAGGTGCACGTGGATGTCCCAGCAGCTTTGTTTGTGATGGAGACATGGAAATGAGTCAAACGCCCATCAAAAGGTTCAACATGTGTGAATGTGGTTGTTTCAAAAACAGGGCTTTGTAGAAATCTGCTGAATATTTATCTGTCCCGGTTTTGATCAGTTAATCCGTATTCTTTGAGAACCGTTTGCTCACTAGCAACACATGCACTTAATTCGACTTCAACGATGCTTTTACTCGTCATACACTTCCAGATGGTGTCACGGACGGCGGTGTCACGGACGACGGCGTGACCAGTTTTCTAAAGTCAGCACAGTCCCGTCCGTGGCATCCGCTGATCTGCGACCTCGTAGACACAGAGGGCAGAGAACTTGGACAGCACGATTATCAGAGAATCCACGTCAGTCTTGGGTGACTTCTGCCAGTTTCCTTGTTCCCGTCAAAATGACATACCTAAAAACGTGTTCCAAAAATTTGCTGTGAATCAACGACCAGAATATAGGTCCATAAATCCGGAGATGTACTTACTTTTGAAAACAGATATATTTGTCTATCTTAATTTCTTTTGGCACCTTTATGTTGGAAGAGAAAACGAATTTTCAAATTCGTTCAGGCAGTTCTTCGCATTGATTTTAAATACCTAGGAGGTCATCTTCACACGGCATATGAGGGTGCTGATTTTGTCCTTTCCTTGGAATTCTTTCTATTTCTTTTTGTGAAGAAAATGATGTAGGAGATCAGATCTTATTTTTCTGACTTACGTTAACAGAAAAGCATAATCCTAAAGAAATGGTTCTTTTTGTTCATTGTCCTATTTCCTCTACATTTAGGTGTTGACTCGTTTTTGATCGTTAGCCCCTCTGACTGCCACGCCCCAGACATATGGAACAGGGCGATTTGTCAGCGGGCACCAATGGTCTCCATCCATAAAAATCATACTCTTATGTTGCTCCGAACTTTTCAAAATCTTATTAATTATTTTATAGGTCGGATGGATGCCATTGTTCAGAGACATGCAGCTAGAAAGGAAAATGTTAATTTTACAGGCGGTCATTTTCATACATAGGGCCAGGGGTCCTGGGACTTCAAGGGGACCAGCTGGGCCCCGGCCACTCCCCCGCCAGAGGACGTCAACTTCTTCTCAACCTTTATAGTGGTTTCCAGGTGTATTACTTTTGGAGAAAAAGTGTTATTTTATATTCAAGGCGAGCAAGAGCCTTCTTTTCTCTCTATTTAACCCGGAGAACAAGTACCAGGACTTATTACTCAAAACTTGTCATCTTTTCTTGGAACCGTTCTCAAGATGGACGGCAACCTGTGTGTGCATGCGTTTGCTTATGTGTCTGTGTGTGCTAGTGTGTGTCTGTGCATGTGGCTGCCTGGGTGTGTACATGTATGTGCACGTGCAAGTCCATGTCTCTCTGGTGTATGTGCGTGTATAGGTGTGTGCACCTGTGTCCGTGTGTAAATATATTTGTCTGTGTGTATATATGTATATAGGTGGCATGTGCATGCATATGTGTGCATGTGTTTCTGTGTGCATATCTGCACGTGTGAACATATGTGGATATGTATATGTGTGTGGATGCATGTGATGTGTGTGAATGCACATGTGCATTTGTGTGCACGTGCGTGTCTCTGTGTGCATGTGTGCACACGCATGTGTGGGTGTGAGATAACTCACTGCCAAGGCCTCGACCTTCCTCGGATGTCGTCCCACGACCTCTGTGCGGACCACTTGGACCCCACCCTCGTCCACCTTCTGGGCCTGCGTCCGAGCCCCTCCCCCGGTTACCAGCAAACACCCTTACTGACCGAGCCTGTGGCCTTCCTGCGCGCCCCGCGCAAGCTCCGGCCCAGAGGGGCTCGTGTTTGTTCTGGGGCTCGCGTGTTCCCAGACCTGAGGCGTGTCAGGGGCGTGAGGGGATGCGGGAAGCATTTATTGCTGAGCAGGCCTCCCCACCACAGCCATGCCCCCCGCGCCCCCGTCCACACCCCAGGCGAGTGGGGAGACACAGCGCCCCGGCAGCGGCCCGTGGGTGGCGGTCACCGAGGGGGTGGCTGGCAGCCCGCAATTTTCCGTACACGACGTCCAGCAGGTGCCACAGGCGGAGATGGATGTTTGTGGCACCCCGATTTTCAGGCGACTCCGCTCAAACTGCGCGCGACAGGTCACGGTCCCGGCCCGCAGTCAGCGCGCCCTGAGAGCCCTGGCTGGGCGAGGCCCCTGGCGTGCCGAGCTCGCGGCCCGCACCGCTGGCCGCTACATGGGAGCCTGGAGGCTGGTTTAATTAAAGTGATCGGAATCGCGTACAGTACGCCAGATGTTCATCATAAATATAATGTAGCTTATGTAATGCTATGCCATCATGGAATGGTTGTGATTATCCATTATTACCCACAATAAATCTAAATTTATTTCACCGTTCTTAGGCATTAAGCTTTTCTCAACCACCATAAATTAGCTTAGTATTTGAACTTTGCCTTATGCTGAAGTTTTTCCAATAGAGATAATTAAAGAGCTCTTTTGGCAAAATTAGTTCGCATTATTTCCATGAGAATTAAACACACACATGGGATAATACAGTCTGTGATACTGATGTTTATGACTGACATTTTAAAGAGCAAATACCAGTTAAACTTTTTTCTTTCTCTTTTATTTTCCTTTAGTGTACGAAAGGTAAAGACTCTTAATTTAATTTCTTAAGCTTTACTTCCATAGTCGAACAGGATTTTGACGTTTTTGCACACAGCAGACGCCGACCGCTTTCTGAATTAGGAGATGTCGGCTTAAGCGACACCTGGCACTGGGAGGCCGATTCCCTCTCCTTCGGCTGCGACCAGCACCCCCGGTCCCCGCAGCGAGAAGCCCTCGAGGGACAGACAGGCTTCCCTGGCAAGTGGCTCTGGGAGCAGCAGCCTCCCCGGCGGAGTGGCGTGGAGAGCGGCTGGCTTTCCCAGGGCGTGTTGTCATAGAAAGCACGCATGCGCCGAGGACCGTTTCGGTGTTTGGGGGTGACGGCCACCGAAAGGTGAAGATGAAATCCCGCAGGCCACGTAGCTCATACGACCCCGCCCTGCCCTGAACCCCGGGCCCCTCGCATGGCCTCCCCTCCGGACTGGGGCAGACCAGGCCTCCCTCTCCTGAGTGGGAATTAGCTTAGTAACTAAGTGGCTTCATTGTTAAGGCTGAGATGCAAATTAGATGTTCAAGTGGCAACGTTGAGGCGTTTTGAGGTAAGCGTTTGGAGTCGGGGATGCAACTTTGGGGGTCATCAGCACACAGAGGGGTTGTAATCCCCGAGGACGTGGGGACATCAAGCGTGTTCACCGAGGGGCTCTGAAGAGACACGGCAAAGACCCTCACTCACATTCGGGAGTGAAGACTGGGGACTAACTCATAACGAGAAGTGCACCCCGCACAGGTGTGCAAACAGCCCAGGTGTGCACACTGACGCAGGTCTCATTGGGCCAGATTTTTACCGCAACCTTCTAATCTTCTCAACCCAGCGAAAGGAGCCTGCGGACGAAGTGTGTTTTTTCTCTAAAGAAATATGTTTTGTAATGACTTTTTTTGCAAACATTTCTATGAGTTAACGGAAAGAATTATATTTTAACCACCAGAAATGAACGATCTTAAAAGACCTGACTCGGATGAACTTGGACTCACTGGCCTTTGGGGTAATTTCGGTCGTTTTCTGAATGGGCGTCCACAGACAGAAGCTAACTCTCTTCACAGGACGAAGTGGCGGATTAGAGACCCCGGTTCTGAACCGGCAGGTCCACACACAGGCGGGTGTGACTGTCGCCGGGCCCACCTCTCTGACTCACACGGAAGAAAATGAATAAAACTATAAGAGACTTACACGGAAAAGGAATAGTCAACTTATTTTGATAAAAGCCATTTGGCTGCGTGAAAAGACATTTCTGAAGGGAAGAATGAATAATAGGCCGGTCCGCTCGCATCTAACAGTGACTTGGTTGTAGGTCGTAGGTTGTAGGCGGGAGGTCGAGGAGCAGCCTAATGAGTCCCACCAAAGAGGACTCGTCCGTCCCGCGCAGCCGGCTCAAAGCGGAAGGAGCCGAACCGTTTCTGAGCCCACGTTAAGGCGAAACGGGCATTTTCGCCCAGCATACTGACTCTGGCAGTCGGTACTTTCTCAGCTTAAACTCGGGGCATCAAAAGAAAAGTATAATCATAAAGTGATTACTTGGAGTTTAATATAATAGAAGTGTTATTTAAAGTGCGTGGGCAGGTCCTTAGAAAGTTCACAGACACTTTAGTGACCTTTATTTTTAAAATTAGAACTATTAATACAGCTGTATGTTCACAGCAATAATTGCTAATGATTAATAGTCTTATATGATGTCGCGCACACACACATGCTGACCCAGTAGGGGACAGAGACTGAACAAGGAAACCGGAGGTCGTTGTGACACCTGTATTTACACCTTCGCAAAGAACGAGGTCATTCAAGGAAAATCACATCACTTTTACACCGTCAGATTTTGAACGTATTTTTCCTTCAGAGTCAGAATTATTGACAGAGTTATTTAAATTTTAAACAATTTTCCCAGTATGATCTCCACAAAAATTGCAAAGATTAAGCGTGACCGTTGGTAAGCCTTCCAGTGTCCAGCCATGGCTAGGGGTGGCCAAATGTGGGCGGGGCTGAGGCCCTGGGAGTAACCGGGGCTCCACTGTCTGCCGCTGTCCTGCCGTTCGTGTCCCGTGGCTGCGGCGATGTATCGCCATGCACTGGGCGACTGGAAACGGCGCCCACGTGGTCCTGAGGTGCTGAGGTCAGAAGCCAGAATGGGTGGCAAGGAGCTAAAGCCCAGGCTTCTGCAGGGCTGGGTTCCGTTTGGAGGCTGCAAGGGAGAAGCCGGTTCCTTGCTTTCTCCAGCTCCTAGAGGCGCCCGCATCCCTCGGCTTCTGTGCCCACGTCCCTCCAGCCTCTGCTTCAGTCACCACATCTCCTTCGCTCACTCAGTCCTTCTCATCGACACCCCACTGGACAATCCGGGGTCTTTTACTCAATCTCATCTGCCACCTCCCTGTCGCCTTGTCAGGCAACACAGTCACAGGTTTTGAGACCGAGGGTATGGGTGGCTTTGCAGCCACGAGTTAGCTTGCTACAATCGCATTAAATGATTTCCGTCCTCGTAATTTTATTTTAAGATTAAAATTCTGTGTAGTTCTTGGGATCTTTACTCCACTGGAGTTCACTGTCTATTAATGAAATGACCCCAATATGTAGATGCATGGAAAATGGCTCCTTTCCCAGTACACTGCAATCTGAGAAGTTTGTCCCCACTCATCCGGGAACTTTAGGTCACCACTGCACCAGGGGAGGAAAGGCCGTGGGCACCTCCACTGTGCGACGGAGGAAGTGCCCAGCCCTCTGTCATCATCATTTAGTCACTCGGCGGATCTCGAGGAGTGCCCCCTTCACGACACCACACTCAGATCCGTCCATGGAGAAATGTCCTAGCACGGGGACTGTGATGACAAACAATCGACCTCGTCGATCAGCACATTTTAGAGTGAGTTTTAGGAGTTAATAAAAGCTCAGAAAACAAAATCCCGAAGCAGAGCATATGAAGGGAGATTAGGAATGATGAGCGGGGCAGAGAGGAGAGAATCATCCGCATCGTGGAAGAGTTGCCCAGGGGTTCCCACTGAGGAAGTGGCAGCCAGGGCAGCACGGGGTCCTGCGGGCTCTGAGAGGAAGCGTTCGGGTCCAGGGGGTGACCCATGCACAGGCCCTGGGGTGAGCACCCCGCAGTCAGCGGCCCAGCGCAGCAGCGGCACGGTGAGGTGGGGGAACGTCTGAGTCAGGATGAGGGGTGCGTCCTTCTCATCAGAGTGTGGCCTCCCCATCCCGCTGGGACCTTGATTGACACAGGTGATAAATCGCACAGGGCTCTGCAGGCCAGTAGAGGACTTTAATCTGAGAGAAAAGGAAGCCACTGGGAACGGAGATGTGGTACGATCTGACTGACTCTTAAAAGGGACAGCTCTCTGAGCAGAGACTCTCAGGCAGTGTCCCCAAACCCCGGGCTGTGGACGGGTACCAGTCCGTGACCTGTCAGGAACCAGGCCACATGGCAGGAGGTGAGTGGCGGGCGGGTGGACGGTCGAAACTGCATCTGGATTTGCGGCCGCTCCCCAGCGCCTGCGTCACCGCCTCGGCTCCACCTCGGATCCTCAGGCATTAGAGTCCCATAGGAGCACTGGTCCCTAGTGCCACAAGGCTGGGGACCACTGCTGTAAGGGACAGGGCCAGTAGAAGGCGGCAGCCAGAGCAGGGCCAGGCCTGTTCGGAGGCTGCCGAGCGCCCCTGCGGGAGTCGGGGCGTGGGCCGTGGCGGGGCAGGGGCTGAGGAGGGCCTGGCCGTGGGAGCATCGCGAAGACGCAGGCGACAGGATTTCTGACGGGTCCCGTGCGGGGCGTGAGGGAAAGGAGGGCGTTGCAGAGACTTCTGACGTGGGCCGGGCGACCCGGCCACGGGTGACTCGGCAAAGCAGTTCTGGGGACAAGACGAAGGGCCCAGCTGTGGACCCATCGAGGCTGAGACGCCGGACGTCCAGGGTGATGGGGCCGTCCCCGCGCCTCTCTGTCTGACCTGCTGCACCCTCTCACCCGCTGGCTCTCCGGGTGGCACCCCCACCCAGGGGAACCCCTCAAATCCACTGGCGTGCCCCAGGCCGGAGCTTCGGAGCTCCTTCCCTCTGGCCTGAAAGCTGGTTCCCAAGGGGCTCTCTGCATCTCTCCCTTCAAACAGCTGTTCAAACGGCGCCTCGTCACCTCAACGTTACCTGCTAATTTCGTCACTTACACACATGGGTGCCATCCGCGGCCGGGCGCTGGGGATCACGAGCAAACGCAACGCGGACTCTGCCTGGTGGAGTTGGTGCTCGGCCCAGACATGCGACGGAGGAGAGGTCCAGGGGGACTGCCTTGAATTTTTCAACACCCCTTTGATTCTTTCGAGCTTCATCTGCCTGCTCAGATTGAAGCCATGTGCCTTCAGGAGAGAGCTGAGACCTTCTCCAGATGTTCTTGTCAACTTTGGCGGCAATCGTATTTTTATCCAATTTGAACATATTTTTCTTGATTAATACAAGAAGTCCTAAGTAGAGGTTCTTAAAATTTTCTTAACAGCTGCACAATCTTGTCAGATAAGATCACGAACAGAATGTGCTTGTTTCAAACGGAAAGATGATATATCCTTCCTTCCCGCTCACCTCTTGAATCATTTTTGCCGAGGTTCAAAGCTTTGCATCTTGAATTCTTAGCCTCTCTCATCACTGGTGTGTCTAGAATGCAGTTAGGAACGTGCCAAATGTGCTTGTCTGTCTAAGAGGGTCACCGAGACCTTTTTCTTGATGACTTTGTATGCGGCTTTGTGTCAGGTGAAGAGGGTGCTCGCAGAGTCCGGGGTTCCTGTTGACGATGAGAAAACATGGGCCCCTCCACGGAACAGCGTCAAGCTTTACTTCAAACCTTTCCCGAGAGTCACCGTACAGTAAAGCTTCCTAACACAGAGAGATGCTGATGGGACACTTCCCAGGGGTGGCGGTGGGGGGTCCCAAGGAATAAAGAATCATTTGCAGATATTAAACCGCCATTTGTAACCCATATTATTTAAACTGCTATGGTCAAAAGATGAAAGCGTATATTCCAGCAGTGATGGCGCCCTCACTCACCAGCAGAGCCGGGTTCCGGTCTCCCATTGGGGCCGAGCCGCACGCAGGAGGAATGTCACGGCCAAGGCCACATTTGGGGCCGAGCTTCCGCGCCGGTCGCGCCATCCCACAGCACAAAGCAAGGGCGTGAGCAGGTGGCCTTCTGGGAAGCTGTTTTCAGAAGCAGCGATACTGCTCTTGAACCTGTACCTGCTGAGCTCCTTCATTCTCTGGGAGCTGAGTGCCCAAGAGGGGCGAAGGACCCGAGGATTTTTTCCCACATGAAGTAGCTACATTTTCCTCATAAGATTAACGAGGTTAAGTTCATGCAAAGGTTATGTATGTAGCAGAAATCTGGCAGGGAAATTAGGAACACATTCAACGTGATTTGTCATTAACAATCACACACTGTCCTATTTTTGATTCTGAGTTTAGGTCGTTAATTTGCTTGCCAAAGAACAAAACTCCAATGCTATGAGAAAAAAAAAAAAATCTGTTAAATTTGGAAAGACAGAAAGGGAATGTAAAAATAGACCACCTCTTGGAAATATTTCACACGTAAAATTTTGTGACAACAACTACAATATGATTCCTAACCGGAATCAAAACTTTCACTGTGACCCTAACAATAATCTAAGATTGTGAATTTAAATCTGATTTTAACCCTCACACTCACGCTGGCCGCCCTCACCCTAACCTCCCTAACAGTGCAGACCCTCCCACGTCAACTGCACGGTGCTCACCCCCAAACCCTGCGCTCTGACCTTCCAACCCTTAGCCATAGCCCCTCTCCTGCGGCAAAGCCTGCTTTGCTCAGCGGGCGGGGGGAGAGGTGGCTCTGGACACGCCCCGCTCAGTGGCAGAGCTCGGCTCGTTTTCTTCGGTGTCGTCTTCGTAAGTGGGCCGATCTTCCTCACGCTTTCTGTCGTGGGTTGACGGGTTCTCCAAGGAAACCCATGGTGACGGTCTGTCTTCCAGCTCCCGTGGCAGTGGTCTGGTTTGGGACGGGGTCTTCGCAGATGTAATCATGACAAGAGGAGGTCGAGACGGACTAGGGCGGGCCCTGAATCTGAAGACTCGTGTTCTAAGAATGACACTGACACTCGGGGAGGCGGCCGTGTGGTGACGAGGCAGACGTCGCAGGGAGGCAGCGGCTGGTCGCCGGATGCCAAGGGCGATCGGCAGCCCCCGGAGGCTGGGAGGTGCCAGAGCGCCTTCTCTCTCGGAGCCCCCAGGAGGGGCCCACGGGGCAACACCTCGATGTCAGACTTCTGGTCTCTAGAGCAGTGAGAACACGTTTCTGTTGTTTCTAGCCATGCAGTTTGTGGTACCTGTTGCAGCTGTCGCTGGAAACCCACAGTCCTCTCCCTCGCTGCTCCCCAAAGCAGCACCTGGCACCAGAAGGGGTGTCAGTGGTTCAGGGGTGCCCCGAAGGCAAAGTGTCCCAGGCTGGGGGGACTCTGTGAAGGAGAGAAGCAGACGGCTCTGTGGGGAAGAAATGGGGAAGGCCAGAACCACGGATGTCTGCAAGGAGGAAAATGTGCCGTCAGACGGAAATGGAGAAAAAACGTAAGAGAAACGCAAGGCATTCTTTTTAAGTTGAAAAATACGTCTGAAAGTCACGTGCCTGATATGACTCCTATAATGTGTTAGTTTTATAATCCAACATCCGAGGAAGAGAATGGGAAAAAAAAAAGGACTTTTCTTCAACCAATCACAGATATGTTCTTATTTCCGTATTTTGCATTATTTTACCACAGGGAAAAATTTTCTAGAAATTACATATGGAGGCTTAATGTTTTATAGCTCTATCATCATGAAAGTACAATGAATCCAAAATTTGTGGCTAAAACACAGAAACCTCAAGAAGATGTCTAATATTGTTGGAAAATAAAGCAGATTTTGTTCATTATTAAAATACTGTCCGATAGTAAGCACAGCGGTGCTTTCTGACAAATCATCTTACGTTGAAACGATATTGATGGAGGTCTGTGGGTCCCGCCTGTCGTCCCAGATCCCCCTCCGGCTCCGATCCTCCCGCCTGGCGAGCGAAGCGCTGGGCGCACAAACACATCCTTCGTCCTGCCCCATCTCCCTGGTGATGTGCATCCAGCTGCTGGTCCACGGAGATGTCGACGGGATACAGCCATCGCGCGGTGGGACTGCTGGAGCTCCTCAGGAGTAGTCTGATTTGCCACTGAGAAGGTTTATGGAGAGGGGGAGGGGAGCGTGTGCGTGGGTTACCCGCATCCCACGTATTAACGCGCGGACAGGTCAGTCCAAGTGCTTCCATCTCTTTGAAGTGAGGAGAACAGTCCCACCCCTGTGACGTGCCGCTCATCCGTGATTGTGCCAAATGACTGATAACTTTGGGTGTCCACGTAAAATGGAGGGGGGAGGACTGGCCTTAGCTGTGGACACGGTGGCCTTGTCGTCAGGATGCATTCGCCATGTCCTTCTGGAAATAGAAACGGATGGAGCAGATGCTCGTTCCTCTGCAGCAGTGCCCTGGAAGCTTCGAGCAGGTCCTCCTGGGGGGTCATGCGGCGCATGCATCGGGCTGGCTGCGGGCCGGTTGTCAACAGCCACGCACTTGCTCTGTCCAGGATGGGGGTCCCCCCTGGCTTCTGGACCGCCGCACAACCTGGCTTCCCCCACCACCCCTCGTCCGCGGCTGCTTCGGGATCGACCCCGCCCGATGGCCACGACCCTGCCACTCGTCCTCTCCCTTTTAATGTGACCTGCTCGAGGAAGTCTGTGCACGCACCCCACGCACCCCGTCTTCTACGCCCCGTGTGCTGTGCTGCCCGGTCACTGAGCATGGCAGGAAGTACCAGTCCCTTCCTGGGAAGCTCCTTACACCTCCTGTCACTGAGCCATCTGATCCAGCCCGAGCCCAGCCCCGCCCTAGAGCCACGTGGGTGACCCTGGACTGCATGGCCCGGCCCAGCCCAGCCCAGGCTGTGGCCCACCTCAGCCCTTTTGGGTCAACCCCCCAGCTGGATCTCGGTCTCAGTATTATTCCAGGCAGCAGCCGACTCCTCGTTTTAAGTAGTTCGGGGATCTATCTCGGAGATCAGGGCACCAGGGCAGTGGCACAGAGCTAGGCAGCGTTGGCGCGAAGGTGGGCTCTTCCCCCAGCCCACACCCATCACACGACCAAGGCTCACGCTTCCCTGCCCCCCTGCAGCTCTTCGGTCATAGGGACTGACGTGCCACCACAGTGGCGAGGGCTTTCGAAGCCTACGGGCAGTGGCCGGTGAGAATTTTGCTCTTTAGGGGCCGTGTGCGGCTGCGGTTCACAGTCAGTGGATAATGAGACATAAGAAGTGACCACCGAGGGGCAAACAGGAGCGTATGTATCCCGCCTCCCCGTAGAAACGGCCCAAATTCCCAGTGCTCTTTCTTCTTAGTGTTACTGTACTTAAAATATTACTAAAAAAAAAAGCGTAAATTGAAAATGATGCTTTATTAATAGACGAGGGCATCAACACACACACGCAAAATTTCAAGTATTTTGAAAAAAAACCTGAAACACTAAAATGGTGAATCTGAAAAGAACCACTTAGGCAAGGCGGTGGCACCCCACAGCACCCCACAGCACCCAGCAGCACCCAGCAGCACCCAGCAGCTCCCAGCAGCTCCCAGGGTGTGGCACACGCTGCTGAGCAGGAAGGTCAGAGCTGGCCCAGGGAAGGGGTGTGGGGAAGACAGTTACAGCTGCCCCTGGCCCTCACCAGCCTCCAGCACAATGTCGCCGCGTTGTTTTTCCTTCCGGCTATGCTCAGCTAAGTGTTTCTAATGACCTAATCTCTTTCTCTGTCACCTCTGTTTGTCAAAATTTGGGCCATTCTTCTGGCATCTGCTGTGCGGAGCACCGGCTGTAAGACGTCGCATGATCTCACCCCGTCGCATGATCTCAATCTCGGCTTCTCCTCAGTTCTATCCTGTCTCATGAGAGAATATCAGGGTGCAATAACACAGAGGTTAAAGTGAGCATTTTGGGGTCAGACAGACTATGGGTTCAAATTCACGTCTGCATTTTACTGCCGGTGAGTGTGAGCCGACTCCTTAAACTGTGTCTGCTTTCACGGTCGCACCTGGTAAACTGAGAATCATAACGTCTCATTTTGCAGTCCTCATAACCACGAAGGGAGGTGGGGTGCACGAAGTATTTAGGAAGGTGCCCCATGTATAACAAGCCTTCAGCATTGGTCTTAAAATTACTACTGTCCCAATGTCGCGGTATGTATCTCTTACTTAGATCATAGGCGATTGTCTCTTGGTAAAGATCATTTCCATTAGATTGTTAAAACCGAAAACAAGGCCCGGGTCTTGCTTACTATTTTGTCCGCCTGAGTATGTAGTCACTGCCTTCGCATGAAGGTGTATGTGTGTAACATGGTATTACGAGGTAGTAGGGAGTCATCCCACTGAAGAAACACACACATACAGACCTGACTAGAAGCAGGAACCCTTCATACGCCAAAGCGTGCCCCGGGGCCCAGCAGGAGAGACGCGTGTTATCTGTTTACACTCATGAGCTTTATTTCTTTACCCAACACCGAACATAAAAGTAATGAGTCCAAGTTAGGGGGTCCTAAATGGGCCCAAATATTCTCCTTGATTTTTCTTTTCTTTTCTGGAAGTTATGTTATTTGTTCCGGACATTCAGAGCGCCCACCCGTGAACCCCCACGTGATGAGTGCGGACTTAAACGGGGGTGTGTAACCGAGAGGACACACAGGGGGACCTGGTCGTCGGTGCATAGCATGCCTGCAAATCAGTTAGCTAATCTCTGTTCCACAAATGCATTGGCTGAAACGGTGATCATTGGTTCTGCTCGCACGCGTGTGTATTGTTGACATAGGCTGGGCTGCCTGGTTGTCACCTCTGTGGACCGGCCGGGCTCGGCCTTTCCCGGCAGGTGTGGCTCGGGTCAGCTTCAGGTATGTCCATCCCAGGCACAGGCAACAGGGTGGGAGGTATCAGGGATGCTTTTCCTAGGACAATGACACTTTCTTGCATTGCCTCTAGTAACAACCCATCGACCAAAGATGGTCACCGGGCTGGGACCAAAGCCCGGAGAGGGGCGGTGCTCTCTGCCACCGAATGGGTCCTCGTCACCATAACCCTTCGTGCTAAACCAACACAAAGCACGTGGCCAAGCACGATGCCAACGGAGCCTGGCGGTTGGCGGGGGGAGGGGCAGGGACTGTCTCTGAGCAATGACGAAATCTACCACGTATCCGAAGACTAAATGCGCGTTCGGATGCTACACCCCACCCCCTCTGAGCAGCAGGAACGACATGAAAAGTACCCGAAAGGCAGAAGGCCACGCTCGTTAGCAAGAGAAAGAATGTCTATGAGCAAAGTCGACTCTCATCCTACGCCTTCGCTTTCTGATTTCGCACACCTTGAAGAGAGTCTGTCTTCTATTCTTCATGATCTAAGGAAGTTAGAATTCCATACGCTCTCTATTCTTTTCTATGTAGAGTTCTGATTCTTTTTAATTATTCGAAAAGAAGACTTGTTCAACGGACGCGAATTATAAGTCAGGAGATTAAGTTCTCTCGTAGCTAAATATTGAAGAACATTCATTCGACTCTTGATTGAGACGTTTTGACGGAGAGCGGGGAGTTGCGTGCCACGAGGTTGGATTAATGTAAATTGATTTGTCCGAGGTTATTTGTTTAGATAATGGAGGTAATGGAAGTTGGGCCCAAGGTCTCAGGGAGCTGATGCTCTGAGATGTCTCATTCTGTCATCACGTTCAAAGCAAGTTCACGTCGGGGCAACTCCATTTAGGCAGGGAAAATTCAATTAGGATCATTCTGTGGGCTGAAGCTCCCAGTGGGAGCCGGGGAGAAATATGGAGATCTTCTTGTCTTAGCAAAATATATGCTAACAAATTACTGTCGGGGGCCCCATCTTGGGCTTTCTCCTGTGTGTGTGTGT
>NW_024351073.1:24097402-24158651 GCF_902729225.1 Pteropus medius | reverse complement strand
ACACTCACGCAGTATCGATGCCAAAGCAAAAAATAAATTTTAAAATATACACGTGTTTTTCAATCTAAGTGTTTCCTTGCAAATGGAAATCATCTCCCTGCACATTAAAATCGTTTCTGAAAGTAGATAAAAGAAGACAGCGAAGCTGAAATTAGAGTGACGTACATTTTTTTCTGTGTAATCTTTCCTTTTAGAGAACACAGTTTTCTCTCTCTCTCTCTCGGAGTAATAAATAGCATCATTGATTAAGGCTTCATAAATAAATAAAACCTCTAACAAATAGTATTCTGGAGATTTTTCATTTTGTTACTTTGACCCATTATACGTCACAGTGAAATAATACTAAGTGACAATCTGAGACTCACCGTAAGGGAAATAAACAATGGAGAAGATCAAAATGTGAGATTATTGACGAGTGCCCTAACCGTGCGATGAGGAACATGAGAGCATGTGGCGAGGCCGGCTGGGACACGCATGACCTTCATTATGAGGTGGGTTCTGTCACCGACGTTTCAAGGACAGCCTCTCCTGTGCCTGTCATCCTTCACGTGTGTGGATCAAAATCCAAGCTCAGATGGCAACCAGGTGGTTAAGTTTAAGCCAGAGCCAAAGGCCACCCCTCGTCTCGAATATTTATAAACTTTTATTTATTTATATTTCCAAGAACCGGAAGTATAAAATCCAGCGATATCAAGAGTAAAATCACAGAAAGTTACAGGATGACCAGAGTCATTGACGACACCACTCCAGGTGGTGTCTAGTGAAGCCTCTCATGCCAGAAACGTCTCTTTCCAGGTCCTGCTTTGACATCGAGGGAACAGACAAGGTCATTGCGGGTTTGAAGATAGCGGCTGAAAGTGGCCATATTTTCACTAACAGTGAAAAACTAAATATCATTCAACCACTTACGTGCTTCAATTTACTGTCAACCATTGAATACAGATACTGACTGATCCCTTCTACAACGTTGGTGACATCCAAATCCTCCCAGCCACACTGCACAGGGCGTGCGCTCTCTGACACTGTGTGTGCATGCACACGTGTGTGTATGTGTGCACATGCGTGTGTGCAGGGGCTGTCTCAGCTCTGCTCCTGAATCACACATCTGGCCGCTCTGTGCAGAGAGTGAGCTCCCTGACACTTACGGCTGCACGCCCACATCGGAACTCTTGGTGACAACCTCCTTCATGCCCTGCGTTTGCCTCGCTAGGACATGGAGGAAGGGAATGTGTCAGGACGTGCTTGCTATCTCTAAGAACGTCCCTTAACTCCTGTGGCGTGACCTATAAGGGATCGCGCGAGATGGGAACTTGCCGAAGGTCGTAGGATAACTGGTGTGGATTCTCACAGTCCGTTGAATAGGTGTCTGGGATTAAAACTATCGACGTGGCTGTTTTTGTGCCTGACACTGGATGGGGCACGGTCTCCAGTCTCGACTCTTCTCGACCATGACCTCCTTCTTTAAATCTCCACAGCAAGATTTTTCACCTTCCTTTAAGAAAAGGGCTCGTCCAGATGATGCTCTTTGGTTCTAGCTCCATGATTGAAGGTTCTAATTGATTCACTGACTATGGGGTAAATACACACTCAATAGCACATGATGTCAGTGGGCTAACTGGACTAGGCAGTGGTCTAGAAGCAGAAAGAGTCAAGGTTAGCATGAAAGGTAATTCTTAGACTATGGACTTGAGCAGTCGCATAGTATTGGTACCATTTGCTCAGTTGAGTAAGAATGTGGGGCCATGTTCCCTAAATTCTGAGTTCTTCAGGGGGGAATACAACCAGACTGACCCTTAAAAAGAGGATCCTAGTTAAAATTTGAACTTCTATGTCTAGCGCAATATTCAAAGCATGAAATAGAATGTCCAGCAAGCCTTCTTCTTTTTTGGTCATCCAAGTTCAGGAATCAAGGTCTCTGCATAGGGAGCTTGCGTGCACACTCAGGTCTCCCGAGGACCAGGGCTAACCAACACAGACAGTGCTGCGTAGCTTACGTTAAGAAAGAAAAACATCCCTCTTCTTGACCATTTTTGGATCTAGAGAGACAAGGCAAATCTTTAAAATGGCAACTCTTTTTGTGCCGTAAGCGGGATATCATTCTTATTTGTGTATTTTTTTTTTTCATGATTCTCTCTGTAAGCCGCAGGCAGAGGAAGAGCTTATGTTCCTTATTTTCCTGCAAGCCCTACAGGTCGGAGGAAGGGAGGGGTGTTTATATTGCAATTGTGCTTAGGAAAGGAGTCACACAGGTAAGTTCTTGGCAGGGGTTCCTGAAGGACTTTCTGGAGCCGAGGCGTTGGCTAAGTCACTCAGGTCCTTATGCTCCATCGTCACAGGGTCGTCTGAGTGAGTGTGAGGCGTGCCCAGGCTGACTGGCTGGAGCCTTCGAAGTCTCCCTAACCCCGCTTGCTTCAATTGAATAACTACATATATGTGGCATAAAACAATCATCATGAACCTAAGAAAAGTGAAATTCATTCCAAGTACGGGAGGGAGACCCAGCTTTACAGAAGCACCTGGACACCAGGGACCTAAACGCCAGGTAGATGACCTGGCCTTTGGAGACCCAACCCCCACGAGGACTGCAAGGGTAAGTCTATTTTAAATTCCATGCTACATTCAGAGATGTTCTCCATGAGCATCCTTTATTGCATTTATAACACGAGGACTTATGTCTAGAAATAGTCTCAAACCAAACATGTCATATTTGAATCATGAGGTAAATAGTAACACCAAACATTCTTTGGAAGGTGATATTTTGACTTTCTTCACTGTGTTCTTGTAGGATAAAACGTTATGACAGAAGAACCTGAATATCTAATGGTCTGAAGGGTAAATAACCAGAGAGTTAGCATTTTGGAGCTACTGGGCACTGCAGTCACGCTCTTGCTTAATCTATTTAATCCTCTTCGTTGTGGTTTTAAAAACATAATTATCCTGGTTTTAAACCTGAAAATTCCTTCAGGGAGCAAAATAGTCACAGAAGATATAAATATTACACTTAAACACAATTTTTATTAGTCTAAGGACAAAAACATTTTTTAATTCAACACGATTCTACCGTTTTAAATAAATGTTTACGTAAACAACAAATTAATGATTGTATAGCTAATGAATATTAATGGTGAACTCTGTTTTAACTGTTAATATAAAAATTGAGCCTATTGTTTACTTAAAATCCTTGATGTAAATATATTACCTTGGGAAGAATTCACTTTAGTTCACTGACTTCCACCAGACTTTCATCCATCCTATGAAAACAGTGAACAGTCACCGAATGCATTCACTGTAGCGAACAGTGAATGTGACTTTTTTTTACTACAACTACACTTGACTATACTCCAGAGATGATGTCACCTGGGTTTTCGTACACGTTAGCACCATTTTCATGGGTTCTCCATGCGCTTCCAACACGGACGGGTTTGCAACAAGCCGTGAAATGTTCATTTAGGTTGATCCTTTTCCCCACGTGACACGGTGAAGTTGGGAATGCAACCTGGATCGCCTTTGTTGACTTTTACTTCCAAAATTAATTCTGTATTGCAAACACAGATGACCCCAGACCTGATTTCATATAGCCTTAAAGACAAAAACGCATAAACAATTAAAATATTCTAAATGTAAGTGTTGGGTCGCAATGTACATCTCCTCGAATCTGCTTTATGGAGCTTGTAAAAAGTTCTTTACTCATGTAATACGTGAGCAATTGTCGTTACAACGGTATAAGCAGCGAAAGACTCCAGCTATGTGGGTACAGGGGTCCAAAGGCAGTTATTCAGGAGGAGGTCAAACGCAGGATAACGGGCCATGCCTGTGGCAGCAGCTGAGGCAGTCACAGTGTCAACCCAAGCCACGCTCCAGAGAGGAGCCGCCTCCGCTCCTTGCTGCCCGTGATCATCTTTGCTCGTCCCGTGTCCTGGGTGGGGCCTGGGGACCCATCCGTGTCTCACATACACCAAGACCTGGGCCCACAGTATGAAGATCAGGTGACCGGAACTTTAAAAATAACAATCCTCGAAGGTAAAAATACTAATACCTTCTCTGAGATAGCAATGCATAATGCTGTTGGATACACCGGATTTTTTAAATGATCACTACAGCCACGCTAATTAGCTGCATCACCTTACAGTTACCTTTTGTGTGTGTGCATGTGGGGGAGGGAGGGCGTGAGAAAACTTGGGATGTATTCCCTTAGCAAATTTCAGGTGTAAATACATGCTTTACATGCTCTACCTTAGAGCCCCAGAACTCAGCCGTCTCGTAACTGAAACTTTGTCCCCTTGGACCAACATCTCCCCACCTCCTCCAGGCCCTGGTAACCACCATTCTGTCTGGTTCTATGACTTCAGCTGTTTTAAATTCCATACGTCGGTGAGGTCGCGCAGTATCTGTCTTCTTGCGTCTGGATTATTTCGATTTACGTATCTTAGCATATCCTCCACGTTCGTTCGTAACAAATGGCAGAACTTCGTTCACTCTTAAAGCTGAATAATATTTCATTATATATATGTGTGTGTGTATATATATATACATACACACACACACACACACACACACATATATATATACATACATACAACATTTTCTTCATTCGGTAAATAATGCTGTGATGAGCCTGGGAGTTCGGATATTTCTTCGAGATACCAATTCTATTTCCTTTGGATATACATTCAGAAGCGGAATTGCCGGTTCGTATGCTAAATCGATTTCCCATTTTTCGAGGAACTCCCATGTTGTTTACCATAATGGCCATACCAGTTTACCCATGTTGTTTACCAAAACGTCCCCTTTCTCCACATCCTCGCCAACATTTGTTCGCATTTGTCCTTTAAATAACAACTATTCTAGCGAGGTGATGCCTCGTCGTGGATTTCATTCGCACTTTTCTGCTGATTAGTGATGTCGTATCCCTTTCGTGTAGTCTGTCGGCCTTGTTTACGTCTTCTTTTGGGAAATGTCTGTGCAAGTCCTTAGCTCATTTTTTAATCAGGTTGTTTGAGCTGTTTGTTTGTTTGTTTGTTTGCTTTGTTTTCTGCTATTAAATTGTTGAGTTCCTTGCATTACTGGATATTAACCCATTATCCTATATATGGTTTCTAAATATTTCCCCCCATTCTGAGGCTGCCTTTTTTACTGTTGTTTCCTCGGCTGTTAGTTTTATACAGTTCCACTTGTCTGTTTTTGCTTTTGTTGCCTGCGATATCCAAAAACTCATCGCCCGATCCAATGTCGAGACGCTTTTTTGTTCTAATTTTGTTTACAAGAGCGACGAAAAGATTACAATAATTGGAATTCAACTTTACAAAAGAGTTCAAAGACTTGTCCACTGAATACATGAAACATTGATGAAGGAAATTCGAAAAGACTCAGGTAACGGAAACACATCCTGTGTTCACGGATTGGAAGGATCAATATTGTTAAAATCTCTATGCTACCCAAAGAAATATAGAGATTAAATGCAGTCCCTATCAAAACACCAAAGGCTTTCTTTAGAGACATAGAAAAAATGATCCTAAAATTCACATGAAACCACAAAAGACCTCAAATGTTTAAAGCAATTTTGAGCAAGAAGAACAAAGCCGGAGGCATCCCACTTCCTGATTTCGAAATATATTTCGAAGCTACAGTGATAAAAAAAATATGGCACTGACATAAAAACAGATATATAGACCAATGAAACAGAACAGAGTCCAGAAATAATTGCACACAGTTACAGTCAACTGATCTTTGGCAAGGTACCAAGACTACACGATGTGGAAAAGATGGTCGATTCAATAACGGTGTTGGGAAAACTAGGTGTCCACACGGATAGAATGAAACGGAACCCTTATCCGACACTATACACAAAAATCAACTGAAAGACTCATATTAAAGACCCGAAACAGTAAAACTGATGGAGATGCTCATCATAATATTTAGCATGTGCTAGTTGCTAGTTCACCCGAGTCTCATGCAGCTCTGCGAGTTGTCTGCTGTTTTTACTCCTATTCTGTAAGAGAGAAAACTGAGGTATGGTGGGGGGCGGGGTCAGGTTACTTGCTCAAGGTCATGTGGTTTTTGCTGACATTGCAATTGGAGCTTGAGTAATTTGGCTACAGAATCTGTGTACTCAAGAGCAAGAATAGACACTAAAATAATAATAGGATCAAAAGTTAACCTTCAGGAAATAAAGAAAGAACTCCGAAGCTTCAAAATAATTCTCTTAATATTTAAAATTAGATAATAAGAGAAGAGTTTTATACAAGACTAAAGTTAAGCTCTCACTTGATAATATCCAAAGCAAGCAAAAAATGTGCAGCTTTGTATTGCTCGTGTGTAGACTTCATCGCACATACCCTAATTAGGACTGATTAGAGTAACATGAGATGTTTGAATGTGACACTTGGTCCAAGTAAGCTTTTAAGTATTTGGATGGCAGCAAAGTATCTTCCAAATTTTAGAACCTGTTGAATGGGCAAATATGAGCTGTCATAAGACTTTCTAGGTCATTTCATAAATACTTATTTGGGAAATTATAGAAGAATACAGAATAATTAAAATCTGATTCATTACTAGGTTTAATAAGCAGTATTTTTGATAATATTAGCCCTATGAAACTAGCATGAAGAATCTGAAAATGCATCACTCCGACCATATAAGGCTCGCGTTAATATTCTGCGATTTGAAGAATGTCATGATGGTTCTTTATTTAGCGTCAGAACGTCCAGGTATTGAAACAGTGTGATCGTCGTAAAGTGTGAAGGTTAAGATGATTAGACTTCTAGCGTACAGGTTGATTTAACAGGTTTCATTAGAATTTCCCAGGAGTAACGCTAATTTGAGCTAAAATCTTCTCACCAGCTGTCGGAACATTTCTTTGTAAGTTGTCGTATAGGGCTTCCCTCCACATGGTTTCTTTAGTTTTTTTTTTTTTTTTTCCATAATAACTGCCACGTTGTGTGAGTTGAAGATTCACCAATGAGCTTTGTCTCATTTGTTGGCACACAGACGTGCACGTGGCAGATGGCTGTGAGCCTCCTGCATTAGAGGGGCCACTCCCGACCAGCCAGGGCCTCCCGTAACACCAGCGCATCTGTTCAGGTGAAAGGAACTCATCCATCCCCCTTGTGGATGGTACCTAGGCTGTCACGAGCAGTTAAGGGCGAGGAATCCTAGGAGATTAATGATCTGGTTAAATGTAGCTATTTAAACATTCAGATCTGTTAATGGTCAAAAGGCAGCAAGATGAGCTTATAAAGAAAAGGGTTCACACTCACACACATGCACACGCACGCACACGCACACGCACACGCACACACACCCTCATTCATCCAGAGAAGCACCGGGAGGGGTCCCGGCCTGTCCTTTACTCTTTGAATACACTAGGACTCTGCCCAGACTCCCATAATTGAGTCGTAGCCATCACCCATATATTAGATTCCAGCCTGAGCCATGGCAAAGTCTAAGTAATAGATTGAAAAATACAATTATTGCTTACCTACAGAATTCCTTTGCTTGAGCGGTAAGGCATATATATCAGGAAAGTTGTCGTGTTTTTTTCCCCAGGCCTATTCAATAAATGAACATTACACCAGGATTCTTACACAGAGTATCTCTGAAATGGGTTTTGTATTGATTTTTGTAACTACCCTGTTAGATGACGTTACCCCTTAGTGTGTCAGGTTTAGCCCGGTCCGCCCGGAGCAGGTCATTGAGGTGATAACTGTCATTTGGAGGGACAGAAAAGCAATCATAGCTTTTTCATTACTTACTGTTTTCCCCCTGCCAGTGTGGATCATTTGACATATTATGGCTTCTGTGATTTAAGCTGCATTCTGAAATTAAGTGCTAGAATATCACGCTGTGGGTTTAGAAAAAATCAACTTGGTGTCAAAGGACCGTAGGCCCCGCAGGTCACACGTAGCCATGTTCCCCTCTCGACGTCCATCTCAAATTTTAAGAAAGATAGATAAAAATAAATATGTCCCTATATCTGAATACTGTCGCATGCAATCCGGTAAATCATAATTGTCTGGTTTTTTTTTTTTATTTTTTTAATTTTAAAATCATTGCTGGGAAAAATATTATAAACTGCAAAACCAATTTCATCACAAACGTAGATCGAAAGGCCATGCATTTATTAAAATGTAATTGTAATGTTAATTTTTAAATTGCATATATTTCATAAAAAGCACTTTTTCCCTCTATCCACTGTAGCCGGACCATCCGGCCCCAAAGCATGAGAACAGCCTCAAGACCAAACTGGAAAAGCTCAAAGCGGAGCATCCCGAAGAACCACTTCCCAGAGCAACTGAGAGCGAGCAGAGGGCGGCTAAGCGATGCAGGAAGGGCTGCGACAGGCCCGCGGGAGGTGGCGGCTCCTGCGTGGTGACTTTCAGTGTCGGCATGGCGACCCCATCAGCTGTGCCTCCAGTGCCACCCCACGTGCTGCTCGGGGGGCGGGCCGAGGGAACGTGGATCCCACCCAGGCAGAGGCCGCCGCACTCCAAGGACATCCGGGTGCCACTGCATGGGGACGTCCCAGGGCGCACTGGCCAGAGAACTCTGCATGACTGTCCTTCCATTGTGTCCACTGGGCCCGTTTGAACAATCGTGGTAGTTTTTCAATTAATTAATGTTTTCAAACTCACACTATAAATAAATAACCTCATGTCATTCTCAACTTGAAATTTCCAGAACAATTCACTGCCTCAGCCTTAATCAGGCTGCCAGAGGTGGCTGTCACTCACGTCCCTACCGCTCTCTTCCTGTTCCTTATTTCGCCACATTCTTGTTTTCCCTTTAAGGGACAGCCCTCCCTGGGAATTTGAAAGGAAGGGAAAATGTCCTCTTTGTTAAGTTAAACCAGAGTTTTCCAGTTCTCATTCGCTTGACTTCTCTCGAGTGTTACACGATATTCCTTCCTCCTTGAGCTTTCTCCTTTCATCACGTGGCTAAGAATATATTCTCCTGTACGTCTTCCTATTGGTCTGGATATTCATTAAAATACATATATTTGTTTGTTTGTTCTCAATACTGTTTTAGGTGTCTATTGATGCATAACACATGTCGTGGGTCAGGAATTAGGGTGACTGACTGGGTCCTCTCTCTCGGAGCCTCCCACGAGGCTGCATAAAGATGTCGGTGGAAGTTGAGGCCTCATCTGAAGACTCGGCTGGGGAAGGGTCTTTTTCCAAGCCGAAATGGCCGTTGGCAGAATTCAGTTCCTCCCCGGCTGCTGGACTGAACGCCTCACCTTCCAGATGGCTTTCGTCCAAAAACAGCCCTTAGATCTCTGTCACCTTCGCCTCCCCAACGTGGCGGCTTACTTGATCAAAGTATGCAAGCCAAGAAGGCAATGAGGCCAGGCTGCTGGCATGAAGACACTCTCAGCGTTTTGTTCATCAGAGATACAGCACGCCCTCCACCGTGTCATCTGCTCTGGGTTAAACGCAAGTCGCAGACGGGGAGGGCACAACCTAAGACCACGGATTCCAGGAGGCGAGGGTCCTTGGGGCCGCATCAGAGGCCACCTGTTACAAATATTGCCGTTTCTTTCTCACCGTATTCACTCATGTTCACAGCTATGGCCTGTCTTGTCTGTTGAATCATAAATTTGTCATTCGCTTAAATATCATGAGTTTGGCCCTCTCTTTCTGAACCCAGGCCAGAGCCTCCCGGACTCAATATTTTCGTGACTGAACGTGTCATCAGCTTACTTCCTGCGACCCTTTATTTCCCACCATGTGCTCCGCAGACACCCTCTGGCTGCGGCCACCATGTTTTCCATCTCGGGGACTTTCTAGCTAGTGGCTTTAACAGAAGCGTGAACATCATCGTCGACCACTGTCTTTCTCGTTTCCCTAATATAATCGGCCTCCTGGAAATCCTAATTCAAAAGCACCTCCAAGCTCCCTTTTCCAGCTGGACACCTGTCAGCCCTTCCTTGGTTGAGATCATGTACTTTTTCGCCGTGTTTATTCGGATATCACCCTACTGTGTCTCTCGTTCCCCTGCCCATGTTACGATTTCACCCTCGATGTCATTTTAAAAGAAAAACGTCTTCTCGTTCCATCCCTGCTTCATAATTCTTCAATAACACTCCGTGTCAGCTTGAGGATGACGGCCAAATGCCATGTACGTGTTAAGAGGAGCTCCGCGGCCTGGGGTCTCCCTGCCTTTCTGGCTACACCTTCCTTCGACCCTCCTCTCCCACTGAAAGGGACTCTTTTGTGCACTTCAAAAGTTTGGTGTGGTTTTAGGCAATTATGCACACATTTTTCATCGCTTGAAACACTTGTTTCTTCCCAACTGCCTTTGTGCATCTCCACGGGCATCTCTAGGGCTTTCTCTGGGATATTAAACAAAGATTCTTTCCCCTTATTTTCGGGGCTTGGCTTTGTCAGTGTACTTATGGAACTATGTCACGGGACACTGGTTGGTTTTTCTGCTTGCCACACTGTGATGTGTTTGTGAACAGGTTTCGTGTCTGATTGATTTCTTCACCTCAAACACCGAGCACAGTGCCTCACACATGCGATGATATTAAACAGAGGCATCAAATGGGTTTGAAATGAGTGAATCGCCTCACATGCGTCCCGTGCACCGCACACTCTCTAAAATGCCATGGCCTCCCATAACCTGCTGGAGAAGAAGATTCTGCCGGGTTCGTCAGATGAATCCTGTTTGCTGAAATTGACATGCGTCAAAGAAAACAATATTCAGAATTAAGAAAAAAGAACTTAACAGAGGAATTAATTATGAATGCAAGTGTCCAATTTGATTTGATATTCCTCCTTAGACAACCTTATGGTTTAGCATTTACTTCATTTTAAAAGCAAAATAGAGTATATGCTTCCCGCTTTTAGAGGGAGAAAATAACCAACAAGAAAAAAAACACAATCAAAATGTTGGTTAATCATCAATGTTGAGATTTTAGGTCCTATCCTATCAGTGATTCCAAAAAAAATGTCCCTGGAATTTCCACCATTTATAAGCCTGTTTTGAAAAAAAATAATTTTTGGCAAAAATTTCGGGTGAAAAATATTTTAAAGGGCTAGCTAGCTCTTACAGAAATTTTGAGAGATAGAAATTACACTTTTATTTTAGTTAGGGATTATCTAATGTGAATTTGAACATTCTGTTATTTTAGAAGGATACAATTGGGATAGTTTTATCATATTTTTTGGTTAGGAATCTAAGGTATCTAATCAGTAATGCTTAATTAATGCCCATTTTTAAAGCCCGATCTGAAAATACAGACACAGAAATACGATATCACAAGCATTTGCTTCGGCTGAGTAGTTAGGCCTCTATGTTAGATAATATTCTCTGTTCTACCCTGGGAATTTATCAAAGCTTCCTTCTTCCTCCTAACAGATGAACTTGGCCATGAAGTTATATATAAACAGATGATGTCTGAAGCTTTGAAATTCCAAATAAGTTTCATAAGGGAATTAAGCTTTTTTCTTTCAAGCATATTGTATAATATGGCTTCTTTTCTACAGTGAATACACATCTTTTCAAATTTTCAACTGAATGAATAAAAGTATGCATTTTAGCATAAGTATCTCCATCGGAACTTGATTTCAAAAGTGAATCCAAGTGACTTAGAATCTATTTTTATTATCCTGAATGGAAACACAGAGGATTAGCATTAAAAAATTTTAAACTCTGCTCTGATCCACGGTGTGTCCATAACTTAGGATGGGCCTTTTTTAGAGATCATCCTGTAGGCACAGACACTGCTCCCAGTTGAAACCAGAGGACATGAGCTTCTCCAGAAGATTCCACACACCTAGCCTTCCCTCCCTCCCTCCCTCCCTTAAGCCAGCAGTGAGCTTCTCTTTGTGGATTTTCTTAATCAGTCCATCTCCATTCAGGAATGTAAAAAGACTTGAAAGTAGCTTTACTTGGACTGCAGAACTGGGCAAGAAAAGATTACAGCAAATCTTCTCGGCGATTTTATTCTATTTCAATTGATCTTTTTAAGAAATGGGGGAAGGCGAAGGGAGAACTTTAAGTGGCACTGAGGAAGCCTTTCAAATTTGGCAGGATATAAGATTTTGTGTTAACCGCAGATGCAATTAGAATAAGCCAACAAATAAGTTCTTCTTAATCTTTGAAAATCATCAGAGCGCACATGAAAACGTGTTTCTCGGAGCCTGCTTGATGCAGTGAGCTGGGAAGGAGAACTAATTATAATAAAATATAGTTGTTAAGGGTATCACACCCTCCGGAACGGTAGTGTGAGAAGCTCAGAAAATTCTCTGCCCAAAATCAATGATGATATTCGAAATAACATGTCAAAAACATACTTTCAGGTCTCTAGACATTGGCCAAAGGTACACAAACATCGACAAGCATTTATTCGAGGAAAAAAAAAACCCCAGCTTCGGGCAAGAAGAGCAGAACTTCGCAGTGCTTTCGTCCAGAGAGGCGCCTGCCTCATCTCAACCCCTTAGCACTGGGCTTCTCGAGAAATACGCAGGCTGTGGGCTCGACAGCTCTGTGGCTGGACGGGATGAAAGAGAGCAGAGAAGACCTCACGTCTACGGTCATCGCTGGCAACGGCAGCCATCTCGGTGGTGGACAAATGCGGACATCGGCGCTGTAGACTGTGATCTGAGTCTACGGTCCTGACTGAGAAAGACGCAGACCCGTGGACCGGCCAGACATTCGGCAAGGAGATGCAGGAAATGAGACAGCCAGAGGAAGTCTCTGTAAGTTACGAGCTTCATTCCTACATACGTCTGGTGGCCTGGAGGGTCCAGGGGACAGCGAAAGTCAGTACAGACGTGGCAAATGTCTGATTTAAATGTGCTCTCCAAAGTACATACAGATCCACCGGCAAATTGTGTAAGCATTGTGGGCTCAAGGTGTTTGAACAAATTTTCTCAAATCATTGGCTAAATATTAAGTTATGCTGACATAACACGACCCCGTAACTGAGTTAAAAAGAAAAACCAGAATTAAACAAACCATCGAGAGAAAGAAGAAAGGAAAAACACTGCATGCTGATGGAGAGCTAGATTTCATAGACTATGTCCAGGCAAATCATTAACCAAATACAAAAATCACCAATGACAATGATTCCCGGGTGGGTGAGGGTAGACCCCAGGGCGGAACGAGAATCCAGAACTATGACATTAGCTAAATTATGCATTTTTACAAAAGAAAATATATGTATGAGACACGCAAAAGGATAGAAAATATTTAGTCAATGGAAACTTTCTCCGAGGGGGTCTAGATGTTGGAATTAGAGATAGACTTTAAAATAAATTATAAGTATGTATTTTTGTTTAAATAAAAGCAACCGTACTTAAGAAATTAAACACAATTTATGATAACAGTGAATCATCAAATAGAGAATGTTAATAAAAAGTGAACATTATAAAAATAATGATATATACATTGTGGAATTAAAATTACAATAAATTTGAGATGTCGGATGAAAAATAACAATTAAATTTATTATATATCAATAGAAATTATTTCATCTAAAGAACAAACTGGAAAGGCATGAAGAAAAACAGAGTCTCAGAGATCTGAGTGGCACTATCAACTGTATCGAGATACACATAATGGAAATTCTAGAAGGAGAGAAGAGAGAGAAAGGGACAAAAATAATACATAAATTAGCAAGCTAAGTTTGTTGAATTTCTAGATATACACCTGGGTACTCCAGAGTCAAGCTACTGAATGAGAAAGGCAAACAGAAGCTCTTGAAATCGCCGTAAGAGGAACAATAAAACAATTTAGAGTTCACTTCTCATCAGAAACAAAGGAGGCTACAAGGGATGATGTATTTCGAGTACTAAAGGAAAACAAAAGAAAAAAAAAAAAAATATATATATATATATATACACACACTATATCTACAAAAAAATTGTACATCCATAAAACTCTCCTCTGAAAATAAAGGCAAGAATCCCAGTTTCAGCTCAGACATACAAAGAATTCAGGAGAAGAAAGAGTTGAACAATGAATATCAAAAGTGACAGAGTTTGCAGTGACCTGGAGAGTCCAGGAAGTCTAGAACATTCCAGAAGGGATCTGCTGACCAGGAGTGAAAGTTGCTTGACTATCAGCTGGTCGGGACGATGAAATAACTCTGATGAATGGCTGCGGCTGAGGACAGAGCATCGAGGGAGTGAGAACCTCCCGGGGTCCTCCATCCCGGGGTCTTAGGGGAACTTCCGTACTGTCACGGGTTTTAACGACTTGAACTCCGCCCAGTTCTTGTGGTGAAAATCCAAAAGCAGATCCTTGTGGCTCTGACAGTGGGGCATGAGGAAGAAATAATCATTTTTGAATACACACCAATCATTCCCCACGACAAAAGCCCACTGTCCGGGGAAAAAGACTTTCCCAGGACCTATTTCATCGGGGGACAGGGAACTCCTACCATCCCCTTCTCTAGCCTTCCTGTCTCACAGAAGGGGCAAAAATGCAGTCCACAGAGGCCAGGATTCAAGGAAATAAATCGAGAACGTTTCAGCCAGGAAACAGAGTAAGAGACAGGGAAAAAGAAGCTCTGCCAACAGAGAAACACTTTGAAGGTCGCAGCCCAGAGACACAGCCAGTTAAAAGACAGATTTAATCATAAGTTTTTAGAGCCTTTTCCCTCCCCTACAAATTTCCATCACACCAACAGAAATCTAGTATAATAACAGAGCATCCCAGGTAAAACAAAACAAAACGGCCTAATGAAGACCTCTTCTGTCTAAAAAAGAATAATGACAAAAGTCTAAATTTAAGAAAGGATACAAAAATAAGGACTCTAGGGGAGGTGGAAGCATCTGTCCCCCGCAACCACAGCAAACACTGAAAATAGCCTGCCTCCTGGCGAGATTCGCATAAATACTCAAACCGAAAGCCTGTTGAGTCAGCTTGCATGACTTGATAACAGTGTGTCTGGCTTTCAATGAAATTTTACAAGGTATATATAAAAACGAGAAAAAGAAACAGTCTTCAAAGACAAAACAATCATAAGAACCAGACCCAGATACGAATAAGGCATGCTTAAGTGTAGTTACGGTACTCATCCTGCTCGGTGTTCTCGGAGCATCCTCCTCTGTGATTTGGTGTCTGTCGTTAATATCAGAAAGTTAAGCCATTAATACGTCAAACATTTCTTCCTTCTCATTCCTTCTTCTGCTATGGTATTCATACTGCTTGAACACTATACATTTTGAAATCTCCCTACGATTCTTGATATTGTGTGTGTGTGTGTGTGTGTGTGTGTGTGTGTGTGTGTTTCATTTTTTCTTTGCATTTTAGTTTAGGACATTTCAATTGATATATCTTCAGGTACATGCTTTCTTTTCTCAGTCAAATCCAGTTTAATGGTTCAGACGAGGAATTTAAAATGACTAAGGTTGATGTGTTAAAGACTCTGATTGAAAAGGTAGACAATATGCCAAAATACATGAGCAGTGTAGAAAGAAATAAAATGATCTAAACATGATAAAAAAAAAATGCTACGAATAAAGGCACCGTAGAGTAAATCATGATAAAATTGTAGTATTTAGGGTAATGTGTACATATCAATAAAATGTGATATTCACTCTGGGGAAAAAACAAAAAACAAAAAAACAAAAAACAAAAAAACACTTTAACAGAAATGAAGAATGCCTTTGATGACTTAATCATTAGATAATGCTGTGATGGTTGACACATAACACCACGCATCGTCAACCCCCATAGAACTTGGCACCAAAAAAGTCAATCATGGTGCACGAAAATAAAAAACAAAAATCATTTACGGTATCATGGAATCCCAGCCGGAGACGTGATGAAGAAAGCTAAGTGTTCTACAAATGTGTGGGGCACACTCACTGGAAGAGGGGGACAGAGAGACGCTGACCTAAGCGACTGTGGCCATGAGAGGAGTCTGTAAGACAGAGGCCCGTACACCGAGCACCTGCCCTTACTCCAGTCAGCACAGTCTTTTCTGGGCGAGCGATTCCCACAGCTCTATATAGAGTCCGAGGGGAAAGGGATAAGCAATCGACGGCAGATGGCGGCAGCCAGGTTTCCCACTGCTGCAGCAGCAGGTCGTATAAGAAGGAGGAGGGGACCACGAGGATTCTGTGGCGATCGAGGAAAGTTGGACGGGCGTGTTCAGCTTACTGTAGATGTGGATGGTTATGTACAGAAATATTTGAAATATGTGTACGTACGTGGGTTAGTGCACACGGATACGTCCTTGCTGTGTCCGTGGAGGGCCTGGAGGCAAAAGTCCCGGGAGCAACAAGTACACTGACTCCCAGGTCTTGGCTTCTAACTCTATGCTCCAAGGAAAAGAAGTGGAGCTCCTTAGGGAAACATGGCTGATTCGAGGCCTGGGATAGAGAGAGATAGATCATAGAGATAGAAAGATATATAGGTGATAGATAGATAGATGATAGATGATAGATAGATAGATAGGTAGATAGGTAGATAGGTAGATAGATAGATAGATAGATAGATAGATAGATAGATAGATAAGAAAGAAAAGGAAGGAAGGAAGGAAGGAAGGAAAGATGGAAGGAAGGAAGGAAGGAAGGAAGATACCAAAGCATCTTACAGTGCCACAATAATGAAGAAATGCTAAAACACACACACACATACACTGATGAGAATATGTCAAAAGAAAGAGGAGCCGACTGAAAGAGTTCCCGGGGCCAAAGCTGAAACATTTGAGCAACAAAATAAAGAAAATGGTCGCACTACAATCCAAAATATAAAATAAACGCTCAGGAGTTGTGTCTTAGCTCGAGATGCTGTCACAGAATACTAAACTGGGCGGACTGAACAACAGACATTTATTTTATCACAGTTCCGGAGACCGGAAGTCCAAGATCAGGGTGCCAGCGTGGTTGAGATCAGGCGAGGGCCCTCTTTTTTTCTGCCAGGTTGCAGAAAGCCAGCTTCCCACTGTGCCCTCACGTGGCAGAGAGCAGAGGGGAGAAGCCAGCTCTCCTGGCTGGTACGAGGGCACTAACTGCACTGCTGAGGGCTCCAGCCTCGTGACCCCATCTAACCCTAATCGCCTGCCACGGCCTCGCCTCCCAACACCATCGCAGTGGAGGGGAAGGTTTCAGCGTGTGACTTGCGGGAGACAGAAGCGTTCAGTCCACATCAAATAAATACATCTGTGTGGGAGAGTAGGTGACTCTGCCAGGCAGAAGAGTTCAGTTGATTCACATGGATACTTTGTCCCCAGCGGGGTGGGCCGTAACCCCCCATGCCTCACTGGTGGGCTGTGTGCAGCATCTTTCCTGTAAACACTACAGCGCAGACAGGAGAAAACAAGTAATTTTGCAGTGGAGAGATCTGACACGCACTACCTTAGCCAGCATATCAAGATTAATACCGACGGTGACAAGTGCTGTTGATAGCATGCACCTTAGATTTGCTAGGATAAGAATGGCTCTTGACCTCTGTGGTTTGCCTCCCAAAACGCATGACCCCAGCTTAATCATCAGCAAGACATCGGACAAATTTCAGCCGAGGGACATTCTGAGAAATACTCCTCAAAACGGCCATCGCAAACACGGAGAGTCTGAGAAACTCGCAGCCAAGACGAGCCTCGGGGGACGCGACGGCTTAATGTGGTGTCGGCCGCCGGCTGGGGTCTCCTTACTGTGTGTGACGGGGTTCAGCGCACGCACCGCGTGGATCTGGGGGAGAGCAGAGCCACTTGGGTGGGAAGTAAAAATAGCCCCATGTTAAGTTAATCGAGTTCAATAGCAATTTTATTTTAAAAAGTGCACATGTCTATCGGTTACTCTAGATCACTTTATTTATCACTAGCTGTGTTCTCTTTTATCTTTATCACTGTTATGAAAACCATATTCCTGGACATCTCATCTCTGTTCATACACAGCGTGAATAATTCATATGTTGTCAAGTCAAAGGAGTTTGCATTATGTTTTGACCTTTTAACTCTGGCTCTGGTTTCTTTCTGACTGAAGATAAAGAGGAAACGTTTGATAAATATAAGAGTGCATTTAAATGCCCTCCTTCCAGATCTCATCCCCAGCAGCTTGATGTTCAAGCCAACGCTAAGTCTTCCTGAAGCACACTCCTAAGTACCAGCCACCCCATTCAGAAGGTGAGGCTAACTAGGGCTGGCAACACTGTTTAATTATTTAGCATTTACTAAGGTTTAGTGCTGTGCTTTCCGTTTTTATCTAGTCAGTTTTAGTGAAATAACAGAATGCTCTTAAGACAACATTTGTCGAGCCCTTACTGTGTGTTGGATACGCAGAAGGGCGCGGCCGTCTGCGAAGCAGCCACGGCAGGTGCCATACAGATGTGTTCCCGCAGCTGTGGAGCTGCGTGAAGCTACACCTGAGGCCCGAGTTGAGGCGGGATGGGCCTTGGGGCACAGATGCACGTGAGTCCAGGTGATGGACAAGACTTATGACACATTAGGCATCTGGACGCGATCTTACCCGTAGTGGGAGAAGCTGGAAAGATGCAAACACGTGCGTGACCCCATGACGTTTTGTTTTAATTATAGCGCTTTGGGGGAGGAGTAAAGAATGAGATTTCTTTACTCCAGCTGGAGTAGGCGGCCGAGACAAGAGGCAGGAAATTCAGTGGTAAGGTCCCCTCAATGGTGAGGGACATCTGTGGGGGACAGAACAAAAAGACTAGAAAAAAAGACACAGAAGCGTTCAACATTCACGAGGTAACAGCGCAGTCCTCGGTTACAGGGAGGAGGCCTGAAATCCAAGACGAAGTCCAGATCCACATTACAGGGCGGCGCCGGGTAGATCGTGATGTCATCGGCTGCCGGGAGAAAGCCAGCGGGGACCCAGCCGGAGAAGAAAGATCTCAGCTCAGGATGGGCTTGGGTGACCGTCAGTGCGCCTTCCCCACAGTCCTATTTGAACCTACTGGGCAATTTGTAATTTTTTAAATTCGAAGAAAATATGAAATAGGATAAAATGACAAAAGATAGATGTAGCAGAAAATGGACAGCTGAGACCTAGAATTGTCTGACCATCAGCAGCAGCACTGCCCTTGGGCGCTGAGCTGGGTGGGGACATCGTCGGTGCTCAGATTCTGTCTAGGACACCGGGAAGTCAGAAACTCGGAGCCGTGCCTCTGGTTGAATTTGTGTAGTTGTCATATTTTATTGACACTTTTAAATATACATATATTCAAAAACATTATAAATACGCCATATATACGACTGGAGCCAGACTTCTTTTTTTTTTAAAACGACTGATCACCGAGGATTCCCTGAGCTCCGAAAACGAAAATTTGCATATGGTGGCAGAGACGGTTACTGCCGAAATGACCTCTCGTTCCCATTCAACTTGACACTATCGACCCGGAAGAAAAAAATAGAATAAAGAAATAATAAACTATTGGTTACGCTTTGCCATGATTTTTTTTGTCGTTGGGATGTTATTTCCTTGCAATATCTTTGCTTCATTCAAAGACTATTGATTCCCCAAATATCCCGATGAACACTGCGTGCAGCATTCACCTGTTACAAAGCGAGGTTCGCTTAATGTTGAGGCCATTGATTTTTGTAAATCAAAGACGCCCGAAGAACTTCAAGGGGATATTCATTTAAAGTGGTGCTGGCTCCCCGATGCCGATATTTAATTTGTTCCTGTCGTGCCCTGGGTGGTGAGGTCAGTAATGACATCTTTGGTTTCGCTCTTCTTCTGAGCCGTCGCAGAAAACCGCGGACGGCTTGATACTATCTCCCCGCGACCCGACAGAATCCAGCTGACACACTTCACGCCACAGTGATGAACTGCAGAATTTCTGCAAGGGGACGCCGAGCATCTCAAACGGACCTTGAAGTCGTCGGTTCCTTTTAAACAATGATCTATTTTAAGGTTTTTATATTAAATAAAAGAGAATGGAGAAGATCCCTACGTTTTTGCCGAAGCAAACATAAAAAAGAAAATAAACAGAAACGGAAGCCAGGACCCTTGAGTTCCAGGCGGCAGGTGACAGGGAGCCCCAGCTCCGTTTTTGAGGGCCAGGATTGCAGATGGCTTCTTTCTGACGACTCTAAGGTTTAACAATTTCATCTAAAGATTAAGTCACATTTTGTAGTGAATAAAATAAAATCAAAAGTCGATACGACAAAAATATTTTTAGAACCCATTATTTTTCTTTCGGTTGACCTTGAGTTGTTCTTTTTTTCAGATACTTTTCTGATCTTTGTTCAGATCTATTCTCCCCTCTCTTGGCCTCTCCCCGCCTCCACTCTCCAAAATAAGCAAAGCAGAAAACTGTCTTCTTGAAAAAATGCATATGTCTAGTTACTTATCAGCTCAAACTTCGCCTTCGACATAAAAAAAAAAAAAAAAAGAAATACTCGAAGCCGGGTGCTGTTCATAGCTTAAATTGTGTCCCCTCAAAACATGTTAAAACCCTGACCCCTGGCATTTGGAATGCGACCTCATGTAGAGGCAAGGCTGTTGAAGATGTGATTATTAAGATGAATCACCAGGGCGGGCCCTAATCCAATAGAACTGGTGTCCTTTTAAAGAGAGGATGTTTGGACACAGACACACACGCACACAGGGTGACGCCATGTGAAGACGGGGACAGAGCTCGCCCGCCTGCCACGTCGACCTACCGAGGAAGGACAGACGGACCGGGAGCCACCGGAAGCCAGCCTTCCAGAAAAAGGGCTTCGCTTTTTCCATTTTTCCTCCCTATCCCCCAATGTCTAATCCAGTCCCGTTCCGTTTTAGGTGATCAGTAAAGGTGCGTTAAGTGTATGTGGTGTTTAGGAAGCGCTGGAGAGGCACCATCTCTAGGAATCTTCTCAGAATCCACAAGGATGAGCAGAATGTCCCTTCAGCGTGGGCCCCCATGATCCAGACTCCCCTGTACTGGACCTGTGAGCACCTGTACTGATAGTACTCTCCTACACAACTCACAAAGCTTTGGACATTTTGTCCCGAATTTGCTATCCCAAGTTTGCAGGCCCCAGTATCTTGTATAACACATGGCATGAGAAGGCTCTCGAAAATTGTGAAGAATGAGTCTCACCTCTTTTAAATAGTATACGTCCTTGTACGTCTCTTACTTCGCATTTTTTTGTATTGACTAGTATTATACATTTGTGCATAAATATTATATATGTTTCATACTCCAAGTCCCTTGAAGAGACAGGCCATGTCTTAGAGATATTGGTGCTTCAGGCTTCTATGTTTTCTGGTGCATTTTAACAGCTCACACGGAGGAGCTTCTGTTACAGCAAGTAGACCCTCCCCCGCAGTGATCACAATCTCTAGATTGGGGGAACAAAGCAGGCAGAATATGAAGCTGCAGCAACAATTGGAAGAAGAGATGGTTCGAGAGAAATATTATTTCGGTTTTTAGTTTGAGTACAGGCTATAGCTAGTGCCACGTTTTGTGGCTAAAACCCTAATAAAAAAAGTCTTCGACCTTTCGGTGTTGAAAAACCAGGAGAGTCCGTACCAGAACGATTTCTGCTTAAGAAGAAAAATACATTTTGAAAAATTATCCTGTCTGTTTTCCAAATTTGCCTTGAAGCTACAGAAATCAAAACATTATAATATTGGTGTAAAAATAGTCATATAATGTCATACGGTTCAGTGAAACAGAATTGAACGTGCAGAAACGGACACACTCAGATATGTCCAGTTCGTTTTTTTGACATTTGGTATTATTTTATACTAATTCAGGTGTACGGCATAGTGGTCAGACATCTGTATGATTTGCAAAGCGGTCGCACTGACCGGCCGCCTACCCACCTGGCTCCACACGTAGCTACCACAGTATGATCGACCCTGCTCCCTGTGCTGTCCGTTACATCCCCGTGACTGTTGCGTGACTTCCAGCTCGTGCACTTTGGTGCCATCGCCTTTTTCAGCCCCTCCGAACCCCTCCCATCTGGCAGCCATCAGTTGTTCTCTGCATCTGTGAGCCTGTTTTTCCGGCTGCCACGCGTGCGGTGCCTCTGCTGGCAGCAAACTCAGCTGTCTTAGCTCCACATTTCTGAGCTCAGCATTCTCCTCTTGCCCCTAACTAAACCATGGTCAGGGCTCTGCTTTCTAGAAGCCTCAGGCATGAGCTCCACGTGGGGGCATGTCCAGCTTTCCCAGGTAATCTGTTGTCCTGGGCTGGGTGTGAGCAACAGTTTAGACTCCGCCGCACTTGCGGATGGTGCCCCATGAGGGCCGCATTCTTGGACAGTTGTGGACGTCCCCTCGTGCACTCAGGTAAGCCCCCGGGTAGGGATGAAACACCTGCACTGCATGCTGCAGACGTGGCTACAAACGCCTGTGCCCCCAGGAATTCCGTGAAGGACATGCATCTGCCTTGATGCAATCTGGAGAATCTACCCATCGCAGAAAAGAGGGTTGATGTAATTATTTGGAAACACATTCTATGGCCTCCTCCACCTCTAACGTCTGCATCTAAGCCATCGCTCACACGTAGGTACATATGTCCGCCAATATTCATGTTCGGTGTCGAGAGCACCTGCTCTCCGTCACGAGGGCGAGGCTAAAAGCTGGGGCTGCTGCGGTGAGTCCAATTCCGTGACTGACCCCTACGCCTGTGGAGCATTTCGTTTTAAAAGGGAAACAGACATTCGGTCAAGGCGCAGAGCGAAACAAAGGCCCGGTTTGCGAGGAGGGTAGAGAAGGTCGCAGTGGAAATCTGCACACGTAGCCCTGGTCTTGCAATGGCCGTTCGCACCATCCCCTCACCCTCTGCTCCGCTTTCTGGCTTTCCGCCGTCGTCTTTGTCATCTTGACCATATTTCTACAATTTCGGACTTAGCCTAGATTTACGAGGGAAGCAGAAATGCACGACACAATGTGAACAAGGCAGCTACGCTACTGTCTGTTATGTCTATTATCTCCCTTAAGTTGAAAACAAATAGAACAAAGCAAAACAAACACAAAACAAACCCCAAATCTCCCTCTCAGTGACACTTAAGTGTTTCTCCTCCGTGTCTCGTCGTATCTGTTCTCGTTTCGTCCTTCAGGGAGATCTTTCGGGAAGGACCGATTATTCCACATCACTAAGATTTCCCTTTTGATAACACATCACTCCAGGTAAGTATTTATTTTTTTCACCGGGAAACTGAAAGAGACTCGCCGATGACAGAAAAATACTCTTCAATGAATTGTTCTCCGACTTTTCCAGTGGTTGCTTTAATGGCCAACCTTTCAATAACCCCAACATCTTTTCCGAACCAGTTTCATTACCTCCCAAGTCCTTTTACAGAGATGAGATTTATTTTTCTCATATGCATATTATTCCTAATAAAGCAGCATTCCAGCCCAGGAAACCGTTCAAAGGAGAAAGCTGACATCTATGTACTTCCTAACCAGAAACAAATTGATAAACTTCTGAACCACTCTTTGAGAACGAGTGCCAGCACGGCAGACTTCCAGCGCGGCTTTCATCCCTCATCCCGGTCCCCTGGAAGCGGCTGTCAAGCTCCATTTTATTCCATAGGTGGCCTGACAGTTCCAAAGGGAAAGCGTATCCTAATTCTTCCAAATAAATTAGATTTCAGCCATTTTAAAATGAAAACACAGCCTCCGCTGAAGTTATAAACAGACCCTATTGAATAAAGTACCAACGGAAGCTCACACGGTTGTCTCCAGCAGACGCTCAGAAGCGTAAGACAGCGACGCGTTAATCACATCTTTATAGCCCCACAGTCAGCTAGAAAGTGAAAGCGCGGTCCTGGCGTTGAGAGCATGTCACATTTTTCTGCCACACGGAGGGAAAGAAAAGATCAGGAGGGAGAGAGGGAAGAACGGAAGAGAGGAAGAGAGAAGAGTCTGGAGTAACGTAGCACACTTTAGATTCCTATTTTAGATGCTAAGGTAATAAATCCAAGATGTTTTTTGATAGTTACCATACTCGTTTGGGGACGCTTTCCAGTCACACTGTTTCCTGATGAACGTATATAAGTTCTGACTCTTAATGTCCATATTTCAATGCATATAGGCACATGTTAGGTTACTGCAATGTGCAAATATGTTAGAAAAACAGGAGAAAAACAGACTTTTTTTTTTCCCCAGTAGAATGAAGGAATAAATAGACATCTGAAGAAAATTAAGTTAGATTTAATTTAAAAAGATAAATAATAATGCAAAGTGTCATGAGGCACGGGTGCAAATAAGGGCTATCATAATTAGAAAAATAAAAAGTAACACTGTCTTTATTTGTAGACTGGATCCCATATGACATCGACCCTGAGGACTCATCACAAAACCCAAAAGTCAAGTACAGCCAGGTTTCAGAACACAAGGTCAATGTTAAAACATCGTACTCGCATCGACGAGCACTGAAAACTTTAAAAACAAACTGAGGAATACATTTCCATTTATAATCGTATTAAAATAATATGACGCTAAAATCGATACGATCTCCATCAAACTCCTAGTAGGATATGTTGCAGAAATTGACAAGCATATACTAAAATGTATATGGGGATTTAAGTTTATCCTGAAAAGCCAAAAATGTTTGGGAAAAAAAAGATCTAAATTGGGGAACTTCTGTTTACCGATTTCAAAACTTATTACAGAGCCACGGTTATCAAGAGATTATGATAACAACGGACATGCAGATGAAGGAAATAGAACAGAGAGTCCAGAAATAAATTTTTGTATTTACAGTCAATTGCATTTTGACAAGAGTGCCAAGGGAATTCATTGAGGACAGATATCCTCTTCAACAAATGGTGCTGGGAAACCGGATATCTCCATGAAAAAAGAGGAACTTAGACCCTCACGTCACAGGATACAAACAAGTTAATTCAAAATGGATTATAGACTTCAATGTGAGAGCTAAACAAAACTTTTAGAAGAAAACAAAGGAGAAAATTCTTTTAAATGTTGGGTTAGAAAAATGTTTCATAGGCATGATATCAAAAAGCGTGGTCTATAAAAGAAAAAAATAAATTAGGCTGCATTAAAATGCAAAACAATTTTTCTTCAAAAGATACCATTAAGAAAAGAAAAAGACAAGCAATAGACTTGGAGTAAATGTTTTCAAAACCGCTATCCGTTAAAGGACTAATATTCAGAATTTACATAGAATGCTTACAATTTAATAATAATAAGATGACAATTCAATCAAATAAGAGGAAACAGATATGAACAATCATATCAATCAACAAAGAAGACAAAGGAATGCAAACTGAGACCACAGTCAGATGGCATTCCAGGATCACCAGAAGGGCCACAGAACAGCTGTGATAAATAAGGCAGATAACAAATGTTGGAGCAAAGTCCTCCTGCGGATGTCACTGGTAGAAATGCAAAATGTCACAGCCTCTTTGGGACACAGTTGGGCAGTTTCTCAAAAAGGTGTACGTAATATCAGCTTGTTGCCCAGTAATTACATTTCTAGGTATCTACTGAAGAGAAATAAGAACATGTTTCCATTTAACTTGCTTCCATATCTTCCACTGCCATGAACAGAGGACCGCGTAGGTCTTTAGGAATTATCGTCTTGGTTTTCTTTGGATAAATCCTCAGAAGTGCAATTGCTGGGTCAAAAGGCAGATCCATCTTTAATTTTTTGAGAACCCTCTAGACTGTTTTCCATTGCGGCTGTACCAGTTCGCAATCTCGCCAACACTGTAGGAGGGTTCCCATTTCTCCACATCCTCGCCAACACTTGTTGTTTTGTGATTTATTGATGACGGGACTGGGGAGCACGGCAGAGGGAATACAGTCAGCATTAATACGATGGCTGGGTGGAGGGCCAGGGGAGGGAGGGAGCAATCGGGGGGATCGTTTTATGAACTGTATAGATATCTGACCAATATACTGTCTACTTGAAACTAATTTAAATAAATTAATTTTAAAAAACCCTATTTCCACACAAAGATTTGTATGTGAAGGTTCATAGCGACATTATTTATAGTAGCCTCAAACTAGAAATGTTTTAATATCCATCAGCTGATGAAGGAATAGACATGTGCTGTATATCCGTATGAGAGAATATTATTTGGCATTAAAAAGAAATGGGCCATCGCCACATTCCATGCTGTGTCATGATGGGGCCACAAACACGTCATCTGGAGTGAAAAAAGTCAGACACGAGAGACCGCGCGCTGGGTAATTAATTTCTATAAAATGTTCAGAAAAGGTAAATTTATAGAAACAAAATAAATTAGCAGTTGCCTGGGGCTGGAGTGGGAATTAAACTAACTATAAATGGACATGAGTGATTTCCTGGGGGCATAGTCACGCCCCGAATTGATTTATGATAATGGCGACAGCACCTGGCTCACTTGCTAAGAGTCATTGATTTTGTACGCCGGAAATGGGTGAACTTTATAATATGTCAATAAAACCACAGTAAAGCTGCTGAAAAATAAACAAGGTAACAAAAGTGATTTCTGTTGCTGACCAAGATGGAGTAATAGACACTGTGTTTATCTTCCTGCCTGAGACAAACAAACAAACAAACAAAGGACAGAATTTATGAAATGAGGGTTTTTAAGACACCGATCATCAGACAATAAAGGACAGTATCTTTCAGAGATGGGAAATAAAAGGCAGCCCTACAATTTCTCTCACAAGCCTTGAGAGAATTTTCAGGCCTAGTCACAGGGAGGAGGCACCCAGGCGAAGGCTGCAGACGAGCCGAGCTTTGGGAATGAAGCCAAACCTGGACCAGACCAGTGACTTGCAGGGGTGGAGGGAGGACACTGCAGTCGAGAAAGCTCACGGGGCGGCTCTGGACACCCGATGCCGATCCACCTTGACCATCTGCTGAGTCCTTATCTGTGAGGAGAAATGCTCATGACCAGAGGAATAGCCACTGGGAAGGGTTTTAGACTAGGACCGTGTGCACAGAGGCCCATGGGCATCACCGCCCTGGGAACTCCCGTGCTTCCTGGGCGTCGAGCGGAGAACCCAGAAAGGCTAGGCCTCCGTAGAGGGACACAATCAGCCTGAGGCTCAGCGCTGATGCAGCTCCACTCGACAAATCTTAAATCCAAGATGCCAAAGGATCAAACTCTTGCCAAGCAATGTCGCTGTGACTGAGAATAAATCTCAAGAACATGAACATGAGTACAAAAATCAGCCCGCATCCGACAGCGGAAGACTCCCAATGGCTGGCATTCATGAAAGATTATCGGGCATGCAGGAAAACATGGGCTGTTAGGAGGGAAAAGCCAGTCAGGAAAAAGTTACATAGAACCGACACAGCTGAGGGAATTTACAGCCTGCAGAAGAGGACATTGAAACCGTCACTGTAACCGTATTCCACGCATTCGAAAGTTAAGTGCAGATGGAAAGATCGACAAAAGACCAACACTGAGGTTTAGAGGTGAAAACTAAACCGCGTGGGTGGCATTAATGGTAGATGAGATACTGCAGAATAAAATACTGCAGACGACATGCAAAAAAAAAAAAAAGCTATCGAAATTGAAACAGAAAGATAAAAGAGTTAAAAACAAAGTGTTGGTGACCTGTGGGACTTCAACTGCTTATTATATGTGAAATTTGAGGGAGTGGAGGAAAAATATCTGAAATGATGCTGGCTGATAGTTTCAAATTTTGATGAAAATAAGAAACCTAAAGGTCCAAGAGTTCACCAAACTCCAAGCACAAAGAAATATTAAGACAATTATACCAAGGCACATCCTATTCAAAATTGCTCAAAACCATGGATAACGAGAAATTTTAAGGCAGAGAACAGGCAGGCTACTTACCCAGGGACACAGATGAGGGTGGCAACAGTTCCTTCCCTGGAAAGAAGGCAAGTGCAAAGACAGCCGGGCGACATGTCTATATCAGTGATAGAAAACTAAAATAAAGACAAAGCGAATTACATAACCTACCAACCTGGATTTCCTTACCAAAAAAAGCAGGCCTGGAAAACGTGTTTAAATACACGAAAGCTGAACACATTCATGGCCAACAGACTTGCACTACAGTCCCCCCAAATAAAATGTGTAAAGGATGCAAAAGGAAATAAAACCAGATAGATCTATGGATAAAAACAAAAGAATCGATATCACTGGAAGTAATAATTACACGAGTCAACAAAAGTGATAACAATGCAAATTGGTGTTTATCACGTGTGAAGGTAAACATGTCAACAGCGCCAAGGGCAGGAGTGGGAAAACCAAGCAGGGAAACGAAGCAGGCTGTTGTGAGATTCTCACTCCATTTGTGAAGTGACATATGATCACCTTCTAGCAAATGATCCCGAGTTAACGTCAACCACCAAAATAAGAAACCAAAGATTTATAGCTAATTGGCTTCAAAGGAGATAGCATAGAATCATATACAAATAAATCTAAAATGGTCATTATCGTCACGGATCTGTGATCATCGCTGTCATTCAACTCTATACTCCGTGTTCTGGCCACGGCACATGAAACGACAATAAAGAAATAAAAAAGCGTTCGGTTTAGAATGAAGTCACATTGTCTTTGTTTACGACATGCTCACTTATGTAAAAATTCTGATCGAATCTCCAAAAACACTACTTAGATGAACAAATGTGTTTAGTAGAGTTTGTAAGATATCAGATCGACGTACACAATTCGATTTCATTCCTGGATGCTAGCGATGAACGGTCACAACTTGGCGATGACACATACAGTATTAGCAATGTACAGTGAGTACTTATGGATTTAAGCGTGAGCTCTGTACAGAAAAATGCAGAGAAAAGGGGGCTAAAGGACAGAGAGAATGTGATATCTCTCGGATGCAAACTTCTCCCCATATGAATCCTACATTCAGTACATTTTGCATATTTTTTGTAGAAATTGCCAAACTGATTCCGAAATTCATATGGAAATACCAAAGATTTAGTAAACACGGAGCGAACAAAAATCAAAGCATAAGACTAACATCGAAATTTATTATAAAGACACAGTCATCAAAATAAGGTACTGGCTTCAAGTAGCCAAAGAGATCAATATAACAACAGAAGAGAACATCCATATATGGACCCCAAAATATATGATTAATTGATATTCAACAGAGGGGTGAAAAGTAATTCAATGGGTAAAGTGCAGCCTTTTAACGAATGCACACAAACTAAATGCAGTACATACCATACAAAACTAACTCAAACTGGATCATACTTGGCAACAATATTTGCAAATTACACATCTTGTAAAGCATGTGTATCCAGAATAGGCGAAGAAGTCTCAAACCTCCCATTGGAAAAAAATAACAACCCAACTGAACATGGATAGGTGATTTGAAGATTTCATCACAGAATATATATATCAATAACAACTAAATACATGAAAAAATGCTCAACGTCATTAATCATTATGATAATGCAAGTTAAAACCACAATGGGATACCATTACACACACTCTCATGGCTAACATTACATACACTACACAATCTAAGGTTGCGGGGTGTACGGGAGAACTGGAACTCTCATTCACTGCTGGCGGAAATGAAATGTACATTGACTTTGGAAAACGACTTGTTTGCTAAAAAGTTAAACATGCATCCAACCTATGAATAAGAACTTCCTCTTGTAGGTATGCGCTTAAGACAAAAATAGCATGCATCCACACAGTCACGTTAACGCGGATGTTCACAGCAGCTTTCCCTTAAGAGCCAAAAACTTGAAACGACTCAAACGTCCATCAACAGAAGAATGACTACACTAACTCTAGTATATCCTTATAATGAAATGTTACTTAGCGCTAAAAAATAGTGCATCTCGAATACACCTTACAGAGTCAATGGAGCTCAGATAAATGCTTATTGAAAGAAAGTAGAGAAGTATGTGTATACACTTTGATCCCATCCATCTTAAACTCTAGCAAATGCAAATTCATCTAAAATGACAGAAAATCAGTGGTTTCCTAGGGGCAGAAGGAGGGTGTGGGACGAAAAGGAGAGAGAGAGGTGAGGGAGAGGCATGAGGACTGTTTTAATGACATAAATGTCCACGTTCTTGACTGTGACATTTCACAGTGGCGAACATAGGCCAGAACTCAGCAAATCGCACCCTGCAAGTGTGTGCCATTTATTGTATGCCGAGTATGTTTCAATAACCCCCTTTTGCATCAAGAAAGAGGGGAAGATGCAACTACTATTTCTGAGTGCCTTCGGATGTTCTGCCTGCATCGGCTCATCTGCTCTTCACACAGTGATACGACAGTATCACTACCCGATGTTTCTAACAAGTAAATGGAGGACTGGAAAGGTTAAACGTGGACTGTGACAGGAGATACTGGAAAGAGGCCATATTTGTACACATGGCCCAACTATGACAAAAGTATATATCTTTAATCAATGACAACAAGCCCTATCTAATGAAAATCTGGAAGTTCTCTAAGCATACTTTGTCATTTTTGTTTGTTTGTTTGTTTACCTAGAATTCTAAAACATTCTATTTAGAGGTTAATAAAGAAATGGCAAGGAATTGAAAAGCCCTTCTATTCTGTCCATCAAAAAGCATCCTTGTATTTTCTGAGGGAAAAGAGAGTCAGTGAGGTGTGAAAGGGAACGAAAAGGGGGAAAAAACTAGGATCGGAGCATTTTCCACGCAGGATCCGGGTGAAATCCTCCGAAAGGACAAGTATCACGTACCAGAGCGTGCCACCCGTTAGTGGCTTGTGATCACTCAGAGGCCGGTCAGTTTTATTTCTTTGCTTGAGTACACCCACGCTCCTGAGCCAGCTTGATGGTCACAGCTGACAGACACTGCCTGTTTTGAGGACAGGGCCACTTTAGATCCGGTCTTCAGTCTACGGCTAAGCCCCGTGGGGTGGGCCTTGGTCGCTAACGCGTTCGTTGTTGTTGGTGGTTTTTTTTATTTTTTATTTTTTTGTCATTTTTCCAACTGTTTAACATCTAGAAAGACTCCCTTGTCTTTTCCAGACCATTAAAGTCTCAGCTTCTTTTAAATCTCTTTTCTACCATTTATTCTTGCGGCCTGGTCAGCAGTCAGTCCCGGCGCGCGGCCTCCGCCGGCGACTTGGTTGTGTGACATGGACACTTTCAGCCTCAGAGAGATGCTTACTTAATGGCCGCTGCCCCGCTGCTCAACCGAAACCGTGAGTTTTCGGTTTTTATTGCATTCGAACGCTGTTTTCGAGTTTCGAACTACAGGACGTCGGCGGCGTCACGCGACTCCGCAGCGACCAAGCGCGCGCGTCCCTGGGGTCGGGGTCAGCGGGCTGGACATGGGCGTGGAGAACGCGCCCCCCGCAGCGCCGGCGGGCCCGGGAGAAGGCGGGCCCGGGAGAAGGCGGGCCCGGGAGGGGACCGTCCTATCCGCCCCGGACCGGGTCTCACTGGCCTGAGCAGCGGCCCCGCGGCCCCACCGAGATGGCCCTGGGCGACCTCCGTGTCACTGATGTCACAGCGATCTTTGCAAAAGGTGAATTATATGTCGCCCCCCTGTGCACGCCTCCTCCAGCCACCTACGCCACTCCAAGTGAAAGCCTTGTAAACGTTTTCTTACCGTTCGCATTTTTATTTCAAAAATAATGGGGTAAAAACCATGTTATATCCTTGTTTATTTTTTCACATCCTTCACTTTGCTGCCCTGTGCTTTTGTTTGTTAGTGTCTGGTCATTATTTTTTACATTCCTTATGTTTAGAATCTTCATTCCCTTGAGATTACACAGATTACCAAATGTCTGTATCTAAATCATCTTTTAAGCTTTTCCAAGCACTTTGTTATAGGCCGATAGGCTGTGAGGACGGAAGGAAAGTTGCTTTTTCCTCCCTCCATTTTCAAAGGTGATGAATCTGAAGTTACGAAACATCTTGTCCAAGTCGGCATGGCCGGGAACCACAACAATAAAATTTAACGATTTAGTTTCAATCTCAAAAGACCTTGGAATTTTCCAGCGTACACATTTTTCTTCCTCCTCCCTCTGCTCCTCTTTTATTATTCTTATTTATTTATTTCCTATTAATATTAGAATTACCAAAAAAACCACTATCTAAAGAAGACACTAAGGAACTTATTAAAATCCCACCGTATATAATCTTAATACTTAGCACATCGATCAAACATTTATTAACAATGTTTTTGAAAAGTTTGCTATAATGTCCCATTACCAAAAATAATAAATATATAAAAAAACAGATTATAGTAAATAAATCATAAAAATGCCCTTAACCACAGTTTTGAACAAATGTGTTTCTAATATTTTTTAGCTCGGTTCCTCTGAGCCAACACGGGAAAATCGTGCCCTGCTCACCCACCGTGTCAAAGACCCTTCTCGACCAGGCAGTGGCTAACAGTCAGCCGGGCGGCCTTTAAATGGGAGTCATTGTCTGTGCAAACGCCACTGAACTAGTGCCCCAGGCCCCATTTCGAGGGACCTTGAATCAAAGGGGCCGAGGAGATGGGACTGCTGAACGCTTGCCTTCGCCTCTAGCATTGATGTTCGTTTGCTTTGGATGACGTCTTTCATAGTTTCAAGAAAACAGGCATTAAATATATATGCTGAATGAAAAAGAAATGCTCTCTGCAGATGCAGCTTTTCACAGAGCGTTTGGTTTTCAGTTACAGAAAGTGAAATGAAGAGAGACCTTTGCCTTCTAAACCCGTTACAAAAAAAACCCCATATCAAAAATGCATGGAAATGCCAGGCGCAAGTGGCTCCTTACACCTGAGAGATCTGCATGCTCTCCAGAATCGTTGCTCCATGCCACTCCTGTTAGCCAGTCCTAGAAAGTCCAGATCAAGCCCTTGGCATTGTCTGGCCCTCTCTCTGCCCCTCCTCGGGCAGAATGAGAAGCCGGTGGGGACCTAGTGCTTTCTGGTCTACCGCCGGCTAATGGTGAAATGTGCTTACCCATGGGTTACGACTGGGTTAGCCTCACTCTCTAGATGTTTAATTACTTTAAAAAATAGATTATCATCGAAAGATTCCAGCAGAGAGAGATTTTTTCAAGATAAGATCAATTTAATTCAGTAGATACAATCCAGGCCCACTTCGCTCTCTCCCATACACTCTCATGTACACATGCACACGTGATAACTCGATTTCATAATCTGTGATCACAGTTACAATAACTTATTGACATGAGCATCTGATTTTTTTCACTATTCTAATTTAATAAAGAAGACTTTATCCTTGATTTTTCTGTCCTATCCAAAAATATAGCTACGGATTTATATTTAATATGGTTCTGTGTTTCTTTCCTAAAAACGGTGAAATAATAACACCATTGGTTATCTTTTTTCCATTTAATTATATTAGTGTTTAACGGTTTGGTTCTATCAGAGTTTATTTCCATTTAGAGATGAAACTGTTTCTAATTATGACGAACGATGAATATAGAACTCCTGGTTAAATAAAAAATCACTTTAATAGAGTCTGTCCAAAGAAATTGTTAAAACCAGGCAATTTTACCAAACATTATTAAGGAAACAGAAAGGATCTACAGGCTGCATTGGGAATATTGCATTTGTGGTTCATAAGCATCTATTTGTATGTAGCAGTCATTAAAACAGTATTCAAATTAAACAGTTTCTTATCAAGTCAGGAGGAACGTGTTTTCTCCAATTATAAACAAGGGCGCAGCTACCTGCCATAATTAGTGTCGAGGCTGAAATGAAATGGACTGGCTATGGAGGTATAAATATTGACAATTAGGACGTTTTATTTTCACGCAGCCGAACTGAAGTTTTTGAGGTTGCGACAGTATTGCGTGAAACACAGCATCTTCTTAATTTATTCCCTCATTCTGGGCTGCAGTGCCCAAGGACGAGACTCGGTTTAGCTTTCCTAGTCTGATTAGCTCAAACCTGGAAACAACGACCTCCCAAACACAGACTCTTGAATAGTACTGATTAGTACTATTAGTGATATTATTTATAGAATAAAAATTGTAGAAAAAATTAATTATAAAACAATACTCCCATTTAGGAAAACGTTTCATAATACTAAATTTCAACATACTCTGATATTTACACTTAGATAAGGCATTTTTCTGTTACATTTTTCTGAAAGAATTTTAGATTAGTCCGAAGCCCTGTTTATATAACTACAACACACTTAAATCTCTGTTCGCTCTGTATTTGGTTGGTCGAACTCACGAACGTGGATCCGTCATTAACAAATTACGGTTTTCCATTAGACTGAACACCTCTCCTGACGGACCCCTGCCTCATCAATCAAAGACTGACTCCTTGACACCCGGCTCTGCCACACTGCCGTCTTTCTTATCTGCAAACTTGGAGGAAGCCTGACTCTGCGACCGAGTCACACATTAGAGACAGGTTCATTTTTGTGCTTATCATCCCCAGAAGTGATTTCGGTGTTTTTTTATCATATTTATCATGTTATTTTACATCCCCCTAATAAACCAGTGAATTAAAGAGTTCTTTTTCCATGCAGAATATGAACACAAGTTACACAAAAAAATAAGAGAGTACGTTTGAAAGACTGCGGATCTTCGGTCTCCTGCCCTGGATTTAGAGATGACAACGGTGTCCCCAGGAGACCTTCTCAGTTCTCCACTCCCCTCCCCCGCCCTCACCCACAGCGCCTTGGGTGACCCTTCGCTATCACGTCCTTGCCCTTGTCCTCATCTTCGAGGCAGGGCTGACCCTGACCCTCCCCATGAGCTCAGGTCCCCCGTTTTCTCTCTAGCACACGCGACATCTCTTCGTGGATTTGCTTGTTTGCTATTTCCCGCGTGCTTTCTGGTTTTGTGAGGACCGAGTCCCTGGTCGGCCCCCGCATCCAGCTCAGCCAGGAACATCAGAGAGTCACAGCAATGTTTGCAGATCCTTAGTCTTTAAAACTTTCGGTGTTAGGATGACAATAATAAATGACAACAGTATTTAAAAAATCTAAAATTCCATTTACCTGGTTATATGAGGATCAATACCTTCATTTTGTTGTTGTCGTTTATTTGTTTTGTTTTTTTTTTTTGGCTCATAAAAGTCATACAAAAATGGTAATAAATATTTTCGATCAACTTCTTGGTTTGTTAGCTTCACCTTATTTTTTGTCCTGGCCACTGAGTACCTCTCTAAACTTTACAAATCTATCGCACTCATCATCAGTGAAAAGGAACAAAAGTTGTAATTATAGCTTATCAATCTATTTTCACTATTCAAAAACCAGCCTAAAGGATGTGGTGTGGTTGCTTGTACATTGAATGCGGTCACACGACGTTTATCTACATACACGCATATCAATAACACACCACAGCATTACGCACACGCACATGCACGCACGCACACTCCTTGACAGTAGTATTAAAACGCCCCACGGATTCGGATACTGTTTTATTTGCATACACTGACGGTTCCACTACACACTTTCATGTGCATTTTCTGACGGGAGCAGAGAGAGTCAACGGGAAAATAATTATCTAAATTTCCACGGTTCAGAAATGTTAGCAATTGCTAACACAGCCCATCTAGAGTCTAAAAAGCACTTCCAACTGTATTCTTGGCATTGTGTATATTAAAATGTACGTGTACACCCTTTAAGTCGAGCAAAAAGAGACAAAGGGATTTTCTTCCTGCGTGGGGCCCAGACCAGCCCAGACACCCCCTTCTCCTTCCCCTCCTCTCAGGAGAGATCGACATCCGTGTGCGTCGCCCGCAGCCCGTCAGATCCGGGGAATGTTGAGAGCATTAGGGGAGGCTCGTGCTGGCGGGAAGTCTACCTGGAATGAAGCACGCCTTAGAGACGTGATTTTAAGTAAGCACACGGTTACCTGTTTTCACTTCCAAGAAACACTTCTGTTGTCTTCCCTCACTCGGCAGGGCTCAAGCCACGTCCGTCCGGACGACTGGTTTTTCTGAACAAGGTGTGCTTGATCTACCAAGGATATACCGATAATTCAAGGTAATCAGCAGAGTACATTACAGAAGAAAATCTGGACCAACAAGCTGTACAAACAGAATAGCAATCAGAAGATGTAATGCATTTCTGATGTACATTTAAGGCACTGGCGCTGGGCCACAGATGTAATGCGCCGTGTTTTATATTGCCGGGATATGGCCTGTGAGAACCTATTACAGCGTATCATCATCCGCACTGGAGGGGCTTGGAAGGAAAAATTTCATCACACATTACTCTCGCGGATGTATTAGAGAAACAAATTGTACTCGGAATTGAAAAGTCACAGGCTTATTCTGTCTTAATAAATTCCTGCCAAGAGGCTAAGTGTGAGACTAGAGATACTTCCTCAATGTTGTTACTGGATTATCATCTTTGACATCTCAAGCGCTGTTCCGAGAATCATCAGATATCAGTTCAGGGTTCTCACGATAAATTATTATTTTTTTCTTTTTTCTTTTCTTTTCTTTTTTTTTTTCTTTTCAGCCTGGTCTTGATTTCACGGAGCCGTTTTGAGTTGTCTCTACCTGAGATAGAAACCTCCTGTGGCCCAAAGAAAATTATTCTTTTAAATAAGGTGTTTTGTCACTGGCTGTTCCCATTGTTTAATCTAGGAAGCCTCATAATTCAAGGTGTTAATCGAAACCTTGATTTCCCGCCATTCTTGTTGGAAGAGTTTTCACGATCGCTTGGGACAGGTCAAAATAGAAAAGTAAAAGGGTAAACTTTGATCACTTCAAGAGCAGATTCTGGATCTTAATGATCTCTATGGCTGCAGCACATCGTACCCAGTGGAATATTAAACAGATATCTGTCAAAATAATGAAGGAATGATGTTATCATTAAATGCAATGATGAGGCTTTAAAATATCCTAATCATCTTAACTTAGTTACCATTTTATAAACCAAGATATCAGCTTGATCAAGCTAAGTTCATGGCTTAAACCGTTTCTTTTACATGATCCATCTACTAAGACTGCAGCTCTTGAAAGTGGATATTTTTAATCTTGTCATGTCGGCATAGTATATATTGAAATCTAGCTTTAATTCTAACGTGAAAAAATAACCGAGAACAACCTACTGAGGAAAATGGTTTTCTAATGCAAAGGCGTGTAGCTTGCTGTAGAAGGCCGTATTAGTTACCCAGTGTCGTGCACCCATCACCCCAATATGTGGGGTCCACGAAACAGCAAAAATCTATTACCTTACAGTTCCTTATCAGGTGTCTGGACACTGCGTGTAGCTCGTTTAGGTTCTTTGCTCAGGGCCTCACCTGAAGACACTGTCGAGTTGTCGTCCGGGGCTGAGGTCATCTCAAGGCTCCACTGGGACAGGATAATCTACTCTCCAGCCTCTCCGCAGGGGCCTGTGTGTCCTCATGACAACTGTTGACACAAGACAAAGTTCTGGAGAGCACTCAAGATGGAATCCGTAGTCTTTTTGTGCCCTGATCTCCAAAGTGGCATCTCTTTCCTTCTGTTAGATCTGTTCATAAGAAGTGAATCACTAAAATCATCATCTTTAAGGCGGAAGGGACGACAAAGAGGTGAGATCACTGACAGCCATTTAGTTGACACCTATCGTAAACAGGGTCAACAATAGGTTTGGCTTTTTAAAAAAATTGCATTATAAAATGGTTATAATAGTTTATGTCAAATTATCGACTAAAATTAGAGAAGTTCTCAAGACCGAGGACCGCCTCCCACAACAATCGCCATCTGTGCCAAGCGGGTGGGTCTATCACAGGCGGACGTGAGTACCAAGGAAAGAAGTGACAGGCATGTGGAGGAAATGGGGTCTGAGCAACCGCACATCCCAAGCGCTGTGCCGGCCCCGCCTTACTCACCTCTCCCTGCGACCTTGTAGGGCTGACGTTGCTTGCTGCTGAGTCATAGGGACTTAGAAAGCCAACCCGCTCACGTTCACAGAGCCGGAGTGCGACCCCACGGCTGCGTTGCTGACAAGCTTCTCTCCGCGGCCCAGCGCTGTGCTCTATTGAACCTGCGCGGTGAAGAGCTGGTCCTTACGCCAATGCCCGGTGACCCTAGCACAGCGGTCTTTCCAAGCTTCGGTTTTCTGAAACGCCAAGGGGTGGATTTGTGGACCAGATCGTCTTTGTGTCACGATATCCACGACATTGAATACGGTCAAAGGACTAGTTCATCGTGTCCCAAGCATTTGACGGAAAAAGACGTGTTTGCTGGCGTGGTTCTTTTGACTCCTAATCAGCGTTTTCCTGGTCCTCGCTGCCTCACACAAACGCTTTCATCCATCCTCACAGAAAATACGGATTCTGTACCTGCTCCACTATGCCTGGCACCAGAGACAACAGCGGTGACTAAGAGACAACAGCGGTGACTAAGAGAGATGCAATTCTTGCCCTAATAGCTTCTAATAAGCGAGTTGTACGCAGAAAGGGCAAAACCGGTCATTTGAATTTTTAAAAAAATGCTTAAATAGAATAAAATATATGAGAATCCTGTTCCCTGGAGTCCTTTTTATGCTTCCTTATTATGAAAAGCCTTATTCTACATTCATAAAGCCTCATCTTTGCTGATAAAAATAGAGGAAATTATCGCTTGATATATGACTCTACAAACGACTGGAACAGATGATAAAAAGCGTTCTGGATTTCAAAAACGAAGCTGTTTATCGCTACGAATAGAAATAAAACATTTTACGACTAATGATTAAGAACCTTCAGTTAATGGTAAAATAAATAGAAAATTAGATATTTTGAGAGATAACAGGAACCCAAAATGTGTGAATATTAGTGACAAAAACACCCTCATAGGAGAAGCATGTAGCCCGGTAAATGTGTGAAGCATATTTTAAAACACAGGACAGGTCCATGGCCACGCCGCCCTGAGCAAGCACGATCCCGTCTGATCTCGGAAGCTAAGCAGGGTCGGGCCTGGTTAGTACCTGGATGGGAGACCACCTAGGAAGAACAGGTGCTGTAGGCATAAAAAATAAAAAAATAAGGGATTGTAAACTGACAAGGTCCTTGCAATCTGTGAGGTCAACCAAGGGTTGCCTCGTCTAAAAATAAATTAATTAATCAATAAATTAATTAAATTAAAAATAAATAAAGCACAGGATGGAGAAGGATACAGCTCTACCTCAGAGCTCAGTGTCCAAGGCCAGCTCTTAACACTGTCCAATAGTCGGCAACCCCGTGGGGGGAAGTACAGGCATGCGCGCCCGACTCCAGGATCACACCGGCACGGGTCATGGCACAGGACCATGAAGGCACATGTCGATCGTCCAGCGCTGGCCTGTGGTAGCGTCTCCTGTCACGCTGCAGTCCTACCAAAAGCCAGCCAGTCCTTGTCACAGCCTCTAGGTCACAGCCTCTAGCCCTTCGCTTCGAGTGGCTTCCAACAGGAGTGCCAAGAAGGAACTTTTCCTACCTCGAAGCAAAGGTGGAGTTGGATTCGCGCTCCCCTGAGGGACAAGTGCGGCCGGGCAGGCACGTCCTCTGCGACTTCGAGGACTCGTCTGAGGAGCAGTGGAGCTGTGCGCGAGCTTGGCACTGGCTTGGCAAACCTGCCTGTCTTCTCTGCTTTTCTACGTGGTAACATACGATGGATAAATCAAATTATAAGATGTTTAAAGTGTTCACGGCGACGATTTGATCTGCACGTACATTGTGACAGAATTCACTCCATCGATGAAATTAACACGCCGAGCAACTCACACATTTATCTTTTTTTTTTGATAAGAACATGTAAACTCTACTTTCTTAGAAAATTTTATTTATACGATACAGAATTATCAGCTGTAAGACCTAAATTATACACTAGAGCCTCAGCCCTTATTCATCTTTTAACTGAAATCTTGAAAATGCTCCATTTCTTGAGAGCTAGTCGCTGCCTTATCTGAAAGTATCTGATTCTTTACAAGCGATATGCTGGTGTGTCCTGCAGACTCTTTTCAGAGTCAGAAAACAGTAGGTACCTTTACCAGCTGGGATTATCTGAGTTATGCGAAATCATAATATGTTGCTAAATGTTTTCAATAAGGCGTGCCCATGGAAAGAGGTGAAATCTTCTCCTTGATTTTTTTTTTTTCTTTATGTATCTGGAGAATGCGTCAGCGCCAAGCTCCTCGGAGGTAGATAAACACAGATGTAAAGAATTACTAATGATCACTCTCATTACTGTATTTCATAATAGACACAACCTTCTTTCAACTCCGTGAAAGAAACAGCGCTTCGAATAATGATTCCCCGCTCCTCATGCGCCCCCTCTTCTGTAAAGACAGCACAAAAGTAATTAGGAATTAATTGAAACTACTGTGAGCTAAAGTTGATCTCCCAGGATACGTGAAGTTTACAACAGACCCGAGGCTTTTTGTTCCCTCTCTCTCAAATAAATTTCAGAGTCAGTATTCCTGGCAGAGTAAATTTTTTTAATGACTTTGATGAGAAAAGAATGTTGTCCCAAATCAGAGAAGATAAAATATTACACGACTGAAACGGGCTTCCATTGGTTGCTCATCCCAGCATGATAATCACGAGACGGGGACACAAAGACCTGAGGGGCATCGTCTGTGATATTTTCCGCTTTCAAAAAGTTAGGTTTAAAAAGTCATGCTGCGAAGAACATTTATTTTCTTCACTAGCGAAATGAGGGATGCTCTCCGGTAAATCAAGGAGAGACTGAATTCTGCAGGGGCCCATCGCAGCAGCTCGCATTTCCTGGGCACTCGTCCTTTGTAAGCTTTTCGTGTATTCGTGCGTTTGGGTCCCTCTGGGACGACTCGGCACATTTTTTGGATACGGACCTCGGCGGGCGTTACAGTTGGAAAGAGGTCGCATCGATCAGGATGGAGGAGGCCGCGTTTTAGTAACACAGCATCCCCTTGTGTCAGCGGCTGTCAGAACGGAGACTTCCTGCGAGCTGACAAGCCGGTCGGGTGCGGACCCGGTGGTCTACACAGCAGCTCCCTCCCAGTGGCGACTCGGGGGCGCTGGCTACCCACCAAGGGATGCTTCCCGTGATGGGGCGCTTTGCTTCCAGGAGCCGAGGGGCTGCGCCGGGGCACGTGGGAGTGAAGAGGAGAGAAATCTGGGTCCTCTCAACTGCAGGGACCTGGGAGTGGCCCATCCCTTCCTCTCCGGGTCCACGGGCAAGAACCGCCGCTCTGACCCCGCCGAGATGCTCAGAGACTCGGACATATCAAAAGCCACGTAGATGCGTGCTGGGAATGTCGGTCTCGGCCACGGTCATGGAATCTGGAAGACTATGCTGCCTATGGGGCTGCCAGTGACAATGCCGAGGGGACGAGCGTCTGTCAGTCGCCCTTCCTGCCCGCTCCCGTCAAGGGGCCGTGGGAACTGGGTGTTCTTCAGCTGAAGACAGCGGACATGCACTGTGCGAGGCCGGAGGAGGGGCCCTGAGCGCTGGCGGGACGTCTTTGGCAAGAATGGAAATCGGGGTGGGGAGGGGGGTCTTTGCATCAGCGCAGAGGAGACGCTGGGGCGAAGGCGAGCGTTCGCCCCCGCAGAGAGCACGGCCAGAAGTCGATGGTGCCGCCGTCCGGTCTCGGCCCGCTGCGAACCACGCGGGGAGGCTCCGCCCGTGGGCCCTTGACGTGCGGCGTGTTTTCCACGCATAACCGACGAAGTCACTGAAGGGATCCGAGCAGGAAGCCGGGGCCTGGGAAAGCTATTAGTCCGCGCCAATCTGCAATTCATGCGGCACCGCGCTGGCCTCGAGGGATCCGGCTGACGGGGCCGTTTGGTTTAAAGTGTAACCATCACCACGGAGAAAGCTGAGCATTCAGATCTCAGCCGGTTTCTCCTGAATTGATTAACTTTCGAATGGAAACGCCCTTAAAGTCGTTCACCGTCTCTCGGTAGCCGCCTCCTCTCCTTTGCCGGCAGCGGCCCCTCGCCCGCGTGTGACCGTGGAGGGCCTGTGCCTCGGCTCCTTCACAACAGTGCTCCGAAGTCTTCCTTTTCGGTATCTCTGACATGTGACTGTCGCCGCTCGCCACTCTGTACCTACGCTTCATCGCTCTCTGCGCTGCTGACTGAAGATGCTACGAGCGGCTTCATTGTTCTCTCTCTTTTTCTCTTCCCAGGGTTTACAGAGACCGGGGCAGGCCAGGGGAAGACCTTGGGAAAAGTCACAGGACTGGCCCTCCCCACATAACCCGATTTCTACACGGGCTGATAGGATTTTAGGAGTGATATAACCAGCATGAACGAGATTAGGAGAAACAGGAAAATTTCTAAATAATGTTCACTTTCCTGTTGAATTGTCACTATTTGGGATCGTCTGTATTTACCTGTGACATTTTATTGACCGGTGACATTTTATTTACCTGAGTTTTCACGATCGGTTATCTGGTCTTTATAATTAAAATGAACATTAACCTCTTCACAAAAGTATAGTGATTAATTGCCCCAGGGTCTTGAATGTTTGGTTTTTATTAATCCCCTTCTCTGTTTTCTAAGATTAATAAAAAAAAAGGCAATATCTGGTAAATAACACGTGATACATTTTTAACAGACCGGCTGCAGTATGATTTCTTCCAGTTCCGTTATTGTTGGCTTATGTTGCTTTTCTTTTCAAGCATAAACTAGTCCAGGTCAGCCACTAAAAATGAGAGATGATTCGAGAGGATCTTCTCATATATAACCAACACACACCAGCTAGTGAAAAAGCCCGCCCCCCGCCATGTAAAAAAAGAATATTAAAAATAATAATAATACCGAGAATTTGAATCTTACTAAAAATGGCCACATGAACCCCTATGCACCCCACTATAAGAATCCCTTCACTCTCTGCAACAGACACTGAGAAAATATTTTATGGCTTGTGACTGGTCACAGGGCAGCTGAGTCTACAAGCTGTCAACATACCAACAAGAGTAGAGGAATGAAAAGTAAATTGATTGTTAATTCTCTGATAAGCCTCCTTAACACGATTCTCAAAACTCACAGGCCTTCCGCCCACGAACGTACAAGTTTAGACTGGGAGAGTCGCAGCGTACACCTGCAGGGCCGCTGTGCCACTTGATCTGTGTGTTTTACTGTAGGTCAAGGCAGTCAATCACCAGGAGGCCTTGGGGCGGCCACATAGAAGCTTATTTATGGGCAAATCAAGAACCCGAAACACTGAACTGTGCCTGATTAGCTGCACTAATATGCTACTTGTGGCTAATTTCTGAGCTGCTTAACCCACAGGTGTTTGCCCTCGCCCATAAATCACGGCGCCCACCTCCTCCTTGCACGCCGGGTCCTGCCATGCATATAGATGGCCTGTTTAAACGACAGGCAGGAATAATGGATGGTGCACTAAATCATTCCGGTGCTTAGTCACCGCCATGCCCATGTGCCACTGCATGCGACCTTTCAAAGGGACAAAGTGTACACGTCCCCGTTTTTATTTGTTTTACTTGTACAGCACACCCTCTGCATAAGACGGCACCATTAAAAGTTCCACACAGCCGGCGATGCGGCGGAGCAGGACACACTCCCAGCGACTTAGCGAGCGAAAGGGGCCTCCGGCTGGGAACCTTGCGGCCCCGGCTCGCCACTTATCTCTAATTTATTTTTTTTTAATTAAAGATGTTAATTAAATGGATCACAAACCACACCATCTAAACACTACATGTTATAGGCAGGAAATGCTCAGTTTGCGTAGAATTTGATTCTCTAGAGTAGTTCCTTGTTTTAAATCAACTTGTAGGTCGATATAAAAACCGGTAGCTATGAAAACATATATTTTACATATATTTACAATGTGTCTGTATTTGGGACAAAGGAAAATATAGAACTTGGAAGAATTTTTTATTTATTTATTTTTTTTTGTAAGCTCTGGCTAGGAAAATCATTAGAAAGAAGTATCAGTCAGTGGGTACCAAATGAAATCTTGTAAAGTAACATGGTAGATGTCATAATAATAATAAAAAACAAGTGTGTGGCTTCACTGTACTCGATCCAGTAGAGTATTGAGTTTGATACAATAGACAAAAAGTACAAGAAATCCTTATTTCTACTGGTCACTGGAGGAGAAAAATAGCTGTTTGAAATTTTCAATGACTTGTAGGAATTTTAAATGTCCCACCTTTAGAATACATTAGATAACATATCTATTATATAACATACAGACCAGATCATATGATAGATAAATACATAATTTAGCTGTTATTTATAGCACTTCCCAATTGAGCTCAAAAAGCCAAACGTAAAGCCAGGATTCTGGTGAGTGCTCTAGGGAATTCTACTTCAAATCAAGATGGAGTAATGGGAACCAGATTAACCTTTCTGACTGAAACAGCTGAAGACTGACAAATTGTATAATATAACGGTGTTTAAGACACTGAACTTCAGGCAATGAAGGCGCCTGAGACACGGGAGAAAATCCTGGCCAGCCCTGTATGGTCGTGGCTTATTGCCTTGAGAGCGTGTCCAGGCCGGAATCCAGAAGGCAGGGAGGTCATTCCCGGCGGCGTTAGTGGACTCCACTCCTTAAAGATATGCAGTCGAGCATCAGGGTGGTTAAGGGTGGCCGTGGTAGTGCGGAACAGGGCACCCGGGGAGAGAACTACATAGAGATAGTTCTCCGGGGCCCTCCGTAACGACCTTCAGAGCAGGCTGCTGAGCGCTGATCAGAGCACAGGACTGAAGAAACTGCCAAAGCTGAGAAAGAACCACCAGAAATGATGGGCGGTGGCAGTGCAGGCCGCTCACCCAGGTCCTGGAAGAATGCCTGTTTCAGCCAAACACCGGGGAAACCCATGACCCGTGAGCACTGAGTAGCTTCTCAGGAAAGTGTCACCTAAGCCATAGACTGAATCCTGTTCTCATCCCACCTAACGAACTTCAAAAGTAGGACCAGAGAGGGTCAAACTGCGTCCAAGTAGCATAATAGTGTCCACGGGGAAAAAAGATCGAAAATATTTATAGGAATATAAAAATATAGAACAACCAATAACATAAAACTCACAACGTCATGATTTAATCAAACATTACTAGGCATGCAAAGAAGCAGACAGTGTGATGCATGATGAAGACAAAGTCATTCAACCAAAAGCAACCGGAAACTACACAGATGCCAGAATTAGCAAAGACATTTTAAAAGTTCTTAAAATGTACTTTGTACGTTCAAAAAGTTAATGCGAGACAGAGAAGTTATAAAGAAGATCCAAACCGAACTTTGAAAGATGGAAAATCTATGTATGAGAAGAAAAATTCAGTAGATGGGATTGATTTCTGTTTAGATCTCGACGAAGAAGGCCTTCGTAAACTTGAAGGCATAGTGAAATAAACTATATAATATGAAAGCAGGAATAATTTTGAAAAATAGATCATCAATGGTAAGGAGGAAACTTGAAATGGATCAATATACATAAACTTAGACACTGCAGAATGGGAGAGAAGAAAGGAAAAATGAAGAAATAACATGAAATAACTTCAAATGTCACCAACAAACATATCCAAGAAACTCAACAAATTCTCAGCATAAGAAACATGAAAAAAAAAAACCATATGACCATCATTATCATATTACTCATGTAAGCTAATTACAAAACCATCTTATAAACAAAAACAAAAAACAAAAAAACAAAAACACGTTATATACGGAGAAACAAAGATAAAGATGATGACACATTTATTATTAAAAATCATTTAACATCTTTAAATTGCTGAAAGAAAAAATGTAAATATAAAACATCTAAACAAAATATCATTCAAAATAACAGGAGAAATAAAAAAATGATACACACAAAAACTGAAATAATTGATTATCGCAGATCTACACTATAAACAATGTTAGAGCAAGTCTTTCAGAGGAAAATAATACTGGAAAAAAAAATGTGATTACATACAACAGAACTAAAAGCACTGGAAATAGAAACTAAATGGTAAGTTTTTTATCATTATTTAAATCTCTTTAAAAACCAATAGATTGTTTATATAAAAGCAACCACAGTTTTTTATTATATAAGGAAACCTTAAATATTTGACAACAATAGCACAATGTTTGGGAGATGCTGAGAAATGAGATTCTATGATTATAAGATTCTTATACTGTTAATGAAGTGATATAATATCAAGTAAAGCGAGGCTGTGATACTTTAAAAAATATATGTTATTGACTCTAAGTAAGAAGAACAAAAAATTATAGCTAATAAGCCAAAGAAAAGACAAAATAGAATCATAGAAATCAATGATTTCAAATGAAGTCAGAAAAAGGTAATAAAAGAGACAGAAAGAAAATAGAAAGAATAATTACAAAGCAATAACAAGATGATATTTATAAACCCAAAGATTGCTTTAAGTGTAAATGATCCAAACACCCAAATGAAAAGGTGGAGATTGTCAAATTAAAAAAAAGATGTAGAGAAAAATACCAAACTCTACTCTGTCTACAATAAGTATACTTCAATGGAAAGACACAAATAGACTAAAAAATAAAATAATGTAAAAATATATGTTGTGCTAACACTAGTCAAAAATGAAGTGTATATCATACAGAGCGTGTATCAGAAAAAATCATTTTACCATGTATAAGGGAAATTATTCCATAGTTATAAAGTAGTTTATTTATCAAGAGGACCTAACGATCTTTAAGTTTTATGAACCTAATAACAGATACGAAGCAAAAAATAACAGTGCTATAAGGAGAATTATGCAAATCAATAATTATATTAAAAGATTTTAAAACCCATCTCTCAATAATCGATAGAACAAGTAGAGAGAAAATCATAAGGATACACAATATTTAAACACGATCTATTAACATTACCTGAGTGACATTTCTAGAACACCGTACCAGCAAGAGGAGAATACACATTTTTTCCCAAAGCATGGGAAATATTTAGCAAAACAGAGCACACTTGGAGTGATAAAACAAGTCTCAATAAATATAAAACAATTCAATTCATGCAAAGTATTTTCTCTTACCACGATTGATTCAGGTAGAAATCCATAATAGAGTTCCAGAAAATCTCAAATACTTGGAAACTAATAACCTACTTCTGAAGAACTCAAGTATTAAAGAATAAATAAAAAATTAAGATATTAGAAAGAATTTTATTCTAAATTAAAATTATATACTCTCTCTCTCTCTATATATATATATACGTAATATATATATTTATAACAATGCTTGGCCCACGGAGTGTGATCATAACAATAAATGTCTATTCAGAAAGAAGAAAACTCTCACAGGAATCTCTTCTTCTTTTTCTTTGAGAAAATAGTAAGTGAAGAGCAAATATAATCTTATTATGCTACAAAAAAAGAAAATACTAGAGAGCAGGGAAGATGAAAATGAAATAAACACCAGAAAAGTCATGGAAAAAAATCATCAAAGTCAAATGTTGGTCTTGAGAAGATCCAAATAATTAATATAGATAAAACTCATCGATATCATGCACGAGAGAGGTGAAATCACTATAGACTCTACCTAGAATAATTGTCATATCTCCAAAAGTACCTAAACTTTTTGAGAATTTTGAGATAGAACAAACGAGAGATTAATATTACTTGTCAGTATTTATTAGAAAGCTACAGCAGTCAAGACGATGTGGCATTGACATTATCAATAGGAAGACAGAATAAAGGAACAGGATAGAGTCAAAAACGGCTCTCATACTCCGACAGCTGAGTTTTGACAGAGATGCACAGGCAAATCGATGGAGAGAGGATAATTTTTTCAACAAATGGTGCTGGAACACGTGGGTATCCATGTGCAAACAAACAAAGAAACAAACAAACAGATAAACAAAAAGCACAGAAAAAAGCTCCCAACAAAATCCTCCGTCAGCACTTTGCTCCATATACAAAAATAGTTCTTAACAAGTCCTAGATCTAAATGTCAGCTTTAAAGCATAAAATTCCAAAATTCTGTCTTCTTCGATTTCATACATGTCATTCGTCAGAGGGTCGTTCACAGTTGTCTCTTCATCGTTTTCTGAGTCACCCAGCTCCCTCCTGACACTCAGTCCATCATTATATCTCATCCTCTGACTCTCTAACAGATTCGAAGGGAGAGCACACACCCTCCGAGAGAGGATGATACGTGCCTTGAGTTCCAGCGTGGACTGTGTAGCACGGACTCCCATCCCCCATCGCAACTGGTGTAATTGATGACCCGCAATTATCTTAAACCCCGGAAGCCCTGACTTGGCTTGAGCCTAAAAGGTCTGGAACGTGTCGTCACAGTTCCCCGTCCAGGTAGTCTTTGACAGTCCACTTAAATCTACTTGCATAATGCAGCTTTAATGACTCCTGTGAGAGTCTGTACATATGCTAAATTCTATACATTTTCCAACCACTGTGTAAAGAAATTTTTCTTTATTCGTTCATCTTTCTAGATCTTCAACACCCCAACAGTTTCCTATATTTGTCGTATTTCAGTATTTGTAGTATAAATCAGTATTTACACTGTTCTTTTCGTTCATAATTGTAAAACATTTGAATGTATTCATTACCATTTCGGAGTGAAGGCACACTAGCAGGTACGATTTCTCTTTGTTTCAAAGGCACTTCAAATCAGGAATAGAAGAGTCTCTTCTCATCTAAAAAATAGCACATCGCCTCCCTTAGAAGTAGAGAATGCATTTTTGATGTTAAATGATAACATGCTAACATCATCATGCTCCATGCGCCAGTGAAATAAGGCAACTAACCAATGAACCAGCACACGCTCAGGGGCCGTGCTAGGCTCAACATGACCGTGTTCACAGCAGACCATGAAAGGAGCTATCAGGAAGACGACCGCCTGCCTGCCGATGGGGGAGAGGCAGGGCCAAGAAATTGCACGTCCTTGAGATGCTACCCGCGCAAGAATCGAAATCTAGACCCATCTAGTCAACATGAAATCACTTCCTCATTTCATAATTTTGACTTTAATGGACATGATGTCTTTTGTTGAAATATCACAAAGTCACGTGTAAGTCGGTCTATATAATGCAGTGCATAGCTCGCCCGTGTTGCGATATGTGCAATTTATACTTACTTGAATTTACTATATTGTTATGCAAAATACTAAAAATACTCGAAGCTTTAGGAAAAGATTCCTTTTAATGAATGCGCTGCTGATAATTTAATAAATGTATATAGAATATACACCTCGACGTGGACTATTCAGTATACCACGGTGTATCGTACCAGAAGGAATGTCACTTGAAAGGTTCAAAATGTATCCCCACACCCCCCCGTCCTCGTGCATGCATTCACATGCTGGTGGTGGCGGTGGCTTCGTTTGCCTACAGCAGAAGTCTCTTCTGTATCAGCGCTATCCACGTTTGTTTGAGCTGTACTTACATGGAAATAATGACTAGTTTAAACAAAAGTAGAGAAAATTATGTCTTTCTCTACTTAGCATATTTAAAATCATAGACTAATCTTTCCTTGCACCTTTTTTCCCCAAGTAATGATCCAATTTGTACAGAGGTTTATCTTTTGCTTCTCAAGGACTTTTGCATGGCCGATCACTCTCCCCCAACCTGCAGTGACATGTTCTTTACCAGCTTCCAGCACCAAACCCTCAGTCCAGAAGCGCTACCTTCTTCCTAGCAGAAACTGTCTGTTTCACCATTAGCGTGATCTATCCAACGAATAATTTGGGATGATAAAGGGAAGCGAATCATCTAAGATCAAATATTTTTTTATAAATATCCATCGTCGTCTCGTGCCAATGTCACCAGAAGTCTCTCTTTGTCATCATTCTCCAGACCCCAACCCAACACCTCTACTTTTATGCTAATTCTGAACGCTCATCTCAAAAATCCAATGGTCATGGTGTTTCCACCTACTTAAAACTCAAGCAAATCTTCTTCTTTCTTGGGATAAGGTTCCAAACCCTCACGCTGGCTCACTTCCATCCTAATCAGAGTCATCCTGGTGCGTGTCACCACACGATAGCTCCTGTGATGTCCCATCCTGCCGTCCTTCATTCTGTCTGTGTAATTCACCACGTCCTCCACCTCTCTCTGGACCTTTGCTGATGGAGAACCCACCGTCTGGAAACCCCTTCCTCCTCACCACTGTCCTTGGATTCCTTGGGCATAACCATCTTTTATGTCTCCCTCGGACTCCCTTTTCTCTGTCGCCTTGGTGTGGTAGGCATAACAATGGCTCCCAAAGCTATCTGCGTCCCTCCTCCAGAACCTGTGACTATGATACGTCACATCATAAACTATTCTGGATAATCCAGGTTGGCCTCGTGCGACCACAGGCTTCTTAAAAGTGGAAGAGGAAGGCACGAGACGAGGTCAAAGTGAGGAAAAGTGAGAAGGACTGGACCTGCCGTTGTTGGCTTTAAAGATGGTGAAAGTCACCACGAGACAAGAAACATGGGCTGGAAAACGAAAGAAAACAAAACAAACAGATTCTCCACGAAAACCACACAAGAGGAACTTGGCTCTACTGACAGCTTAATGTCAGCCCAGTGAAACCCGTGTCAGGCTTCCAGCCTCCACGACTGTGAGGTGACACATTCGCATCGTATCGCACTGCTAAGTGTGTCGTGGATCGGTCCAGCAGCAACAGAAGAGAGATGAGGGTGGCTTCGCTTCCTCCGTGCTGGTGGTGCTGTGGCCGGGTCGCTCCTCAGCTCTCGGCCCTCTTGTCCACGAGGGAAGGGCATGTGACTGTCCTATTTACGGCTGTCCACCTAATCCACGGTACGTCGCACACAGTAAAATCTATTTAGAGATAAAGGGTTGAAGCAAATTTATATCTAAGTATTACTGCACTCAGAGATTTTGAGAATGTTTCCTAGTCAATGAAATTGTGGGATAAAAATTTTTGTGTCTTTGTATTTCAGGTGAGAAGTGCTCCCGGGGGCAGGAAGTCACTGTGCAGATATGAAGGGACTCTAACAGGAGTCAGGAGCCTGCACTTGGGGGGCCCCGGGAGCTTCTTTACGATGCGGGGTGCGTTGCTCTCATGAGCCGCCGCCACAGTCACAGCTCTGTGTGCCTTTTGCACGTTTCTGTCCTCTGACTGGGAGGCCACCCCTTCTCCGACACTCCACGCAGCAATTGTCCACCCTCTGTGGCTTCTCTCAACTCTCCGGAAAGGGGCGGCCAGCTCCCCCTCGGTGCTGCCCCCCACTCCTGCCACAGAGGCGTTATGGCATCAGGGACACTGCCACCCACAGCAGATGCAGACTGGTTTAAACTACAGAGCCCATAAAATAAGGTCTGGGGAATAAGAGGCACACGACACATATTTAGTGGGCTCTTTTCTCTGTGTGTGTGCGTGTGTGTGCTGTGTGTGTGTGTGCTGCAAAAAGTGTGTGTGTATGTAAAAGGCGGTGTGTGTGTGTGTATGTGCTTGTGTGTGTGTGTGGTATACGTTTTAGTTAATAAATAACTTTCATATTACAGTTGATATTAAATGTCTTATATCTAATCTTATAAAACTGATATTTCAAGAGATTAATTTGTGTGTGCCACCATCGGGGATCCTGGGACTAGAAAAGAGTAAAAAAAACAACCTAGTTCTCTAGGAAATTGAAAGTCATCTTCAAGAAGCAATGAGCTTCTAGCCTTTCTAACGTCTTCATTCTTTAATTGAGCAGTTAGCATCGCTTCAGAGAGATCATGCAGGGACTCGCCACGTGTTAGTTATGTGTAGGGACCGATGGCAGTCACTCCTTCGCTGAATGCTTATCCAGAGCCCGCTCTGCCAGGTGCCTTCACAGCTGCTAGGATTAAACTACAGGAAAACACACACACACACACACACTCTATCCTCAAGGAACTTACAACCCCATGGCGGGGCCTGTGGGCTGGTTAGTGGCTGCAGAGAAACGTCAGGTGCAAAGATATAAAACGTGAACCATTCCCATGAAGTCCACAGAGGTGCCCGGGGAACAAACGAACCACACGGTGCACAAAGGCAGCATTGTTTTCAAGGGACAGAAAAACGTGGGACCCGAATGAGAACAACCGAGGAGGCCCGTCCTCAGGAGAGGTTTCAAGCTGAGGGTTAAAGAGCAGATGTAAATGTCTGCTGGACGGAGAGGCACGAAAACGCAGGTTCTGCGGAGAGAATCGCCGTGTCGAGAAACGGGGCTGGGCGTCGGCCGCTGCGGCCGAGTCTCTGCTGCTTCTTTCTTCCTCTGTTGGTTTTCGGAGTCGTCGGTTCATTTCTCCCATGTAGCTGTCACTTGGGTGGCCGTCCGCCCACCGGCGGGCCGGTGCTCCTTCTCTGAGAGATGCTTCTGACTCACGGATGCTGCGGGGCCCCACACCTGCCGCGGCTCCCTGCGGCGGAACCGGACACCGGCCCAGGCTGGACCAGTCAGGGCCCCGCCTCGGGGCTGGCGTTTGGCGCCCAGAAGCATCCAGTCGGCTTGAGGACTGCAGCGGGTGAGCGTCCAGCAGGCTTACAGGGTGTGGGCGGCCACACCTGCCACGTCCACGGGGAAACAGAGTGAGCCATGACGGGCCCCGGCTTCTCAGGGGGCAGGGACGAGACGGAGTGACAGTGTCTGGGTGCAGGCTGCTCCGAGGCGGAGCACTGGCCTCCTCCGTGAGACCCGCCAATTCCTCTCCTGCCTGCCCTGTGCTAACGTCTCCATTTTTATCTATTTATTTAAAAAGTAGTTTCTGCAGCTTGAAACTAGAGTCTAAATTGATGCATATGATTTTAGCGACTCTTGAATCTATATTCTTCTCAACAGGATTAGCATAATCGAACTCCTAATTCGTCCCCGGTGGGATGGCACCAGGCTCCTGGGCGGCTCTTCTTGTCTGTAGAGGAAGATCCCCTCTCAGAACTCCTCAAGGTCGCCCCACGGCCACCGGTGAGACGTGATCCGGGCCGCCCACTTTTATTATTTCTCATTGAAAGCTGTCGATCATGCGGATATTACATAACTAGTTATTTAAAAGAAAACCTGAGTTTCTGGAAGAATTAAGTTCATAAAAATTCCTTTTGCTAACACCAAGGAGATCATTTGAATGGGACTTTCCAAGAATAATCCGAAGGGCTTTATACTCTCCTATTTATTAAACAAACGATTTATTCTAATTTATTGAAAAAGTAAACATCGAGGCCTAGACTGAACATAAAACTTTTAAAATGATAGACTTAGTTCAAGGTAGCGGAGGGTGACAGGTCTTGATGAGTCTCCGGGACTTGGTTCTGGTTACAGGGCTTCATCTTCATCCGCCGACAGAGGCCCGGGCGGGTTCCTGCCCTGCATCAAGTCAGTGCGACAGGACAGGGCTGTCGCCACGTTGAAAAATAGATTGCAATTCAAAGCAACGCTGAAAGAATGATAGTATCGTCTGAAATCAACAGAAGACCCTTCACCCTGGACAGTCAGCAGGCCAGACATTTATGGGGAGAGACAGTGACCAGGCCCACACGAAGGAGCCCTGACACGTGAGACTCCAACACCTGACTCACCCTGGTGACCGCAGCTTCAGGGGGTGATTTGCTCCGTGTCCATCGACACGCCCGCCTCAGGCCGGGGCTAGGTGAGGGCGTCCGTATGTTTCCGTTACGCTGACTTTAGATTTCTTTAGGCAAATAACTAGGAAAAAGTCATCTGACAATTCCAAGAAGAAAAATGTGTGAGATAACTTGGGATTGGCCCCTGCGAGAGTTATTATCCTCAGATTTAAGAAGCGTAGACAATATGGGGCTGGCAGGAAGTGTATTCTAGACAGGCAGGATGCTTCCAGTATGAGGCATTAAAAGGGCTCCTGCTAAGTCTGTCAGAAGACACTTTCGAGATGTAGCACCAAAGAATTATATCACAAAGGTCATTCAGAGAAATACGAGTGTCACCAAGTTAAGTACATCTAGAGAAGATCAGATAATAGGAAAGATCCTTTTTCAAAGCTGAAATGATAGATTGCAAAAAATGGTAAAGCGAAGCACACGGCAGATATAAAGGGAAATCAAGACGAAGGGAAAAAAATAAAATCGGAGGGTAATACAATAGAAAGGAAGCCGTAGGAATCAGAAAAGAAATGCCTGGAAACAACGGTGAAACTTATTGAATAAAGCGAAATTTATTCAGAACATTCAGATGGCAAGATTCAGAAAAATAACCCATAGAGTGGCATTCTGGCTGATTGCAAAATGCTGCGAGGAATACATTTTTTAAAAAATGTCATATGTTCGCGTAGGACACCATATGAATAATTTAACAGGGATGCCAAGATTTATGAAAAGAGGATTGTCAGTGAAACGTTCACGCCAGACCCAAGAATTTGTCCTTCAGGTGATGGTCTGGCTCGAATCTACAGAATTATTTCTATTTGCCACCCCCACGCCAAAAAAGGAACAGACAAATCTAAGGAGAGCCTTAGAATGTGAGACACAGACTCAGATTTATGACCTTGATTACTTAGAACCGGTATCACCTGCTAATTAGACGATTCTTGCAACATCATCTAATTGACCAGCCTTTGTCTGGCCATCTGCACTTCAGCGTGGCCGTCGCTAACGGGACTTCCGCGTGTCGCCCAAGGGTTTTTTCTTGGACGTCATCTTAGTGGGAACATCTTTGCCACTAGGCAAGGCGCTACCAGGACCAGACTTTCTCAGAGGAGGAGGAAAATGAAGACAATTCAACATCCACCGTAAGAGCCAGCTGGCGTGCCCTTTAGTCACATATCAGGCGAGCCGTCCTGCGATGGACACTGGCTGCCTGCAGCCTTGAGAACGGTCACCAAGGCACTGACCGCTGGTTACGTCTTGACTTCTTCGTTAATGACACCAGCGAATGCATAGGTGCCCATCCCTCATGCAGCCTGAGCAGATGCTCAAAATACCAGAGCAGGAATGCAAGTTCTTTATCAAACATCATGAAGAGAAGGTTGAAATGAGATGTTTCACTCCTAAATCAATGATTCCTTTGAAACCTTTGAAAATTATGATTAGTACTTCATGCTGGTACAAAACACACACGTCCTACTTAGGGAAAACACCGGCTCCTGGAAGTAAAGCTCCTGGATGCTCACTGGGTGGCTGGATTAATTTTTTTGCAACCTTTTGCCCCCGGCCAATCTGTCCTTTATCCACTGATGCAAAGACAATTCGATTTATGGAATGTTATGCAAACACTCATTGAACTTTATGGGACTTTTAAAATCAGCCACTGTACTTACAGAGGAGCATATTGCTCATAATATTGGCCTGCTGATATTGTACTTTTGAAAATGTATATGTAGATAAGCATTATATTTCTATCACGGGGTGGACACATTTCCTGATATAAAAATCACTTCTTTCTGTCTCTTAAAAAAAAAGTATTGTTAAAGGTGACAGACCATTCAAATTCCACGAAGACACATGCTCTAAGCTTAATGGGGGGCAACATGTTTCCTCCAAACCTCCCTCTACCGTGTCTTCGGGGGAGAGGGGGTTACATGCAGATAACATCCCTACTGCTTTGCAAGCAAATGTCTTGTAAACATCACTTCATTTAACAAACGATGCTTGAACCATATATACTTCTTCATGTGTCATAAAACTAATATGGACTGGATAGGATTCACTTTTATATACACATATTAATGAATACATTAAATGAATAAGTCCCAATAAAATCTGTAATTTATTGTGGCTTAAAAATTGTGTGCGGGTAACAAGTCAGTCGTCCATCCATGCTTATCGTATGTCCTTGGGGAATAAGTTCATGCTGCTTTTTCAGGTACCATATGCTGCACCAGAAAGGCTTAGACTGGTTTCCTTCAGAGAGGAAATACGGTATTCCAGCAAGTAAATCCAAATTAAAGAAGACGTATATTTCAACCTCTGCAACAGCACAAAATGATTATACATGGATTTTTATTACAAATGTAGCCTGCGCTGGAAAAGGCAGCAGGAACCGCCTTCCGATTCACACATACAGTTTGGGAGAGTAATCCTCTTCCTTCATTAAAATAAGCCCTTCGCTTTTTCTGTGAAATAACTTGCTGTTTCATCTAGAAGATGGCACTTCCTGTCTCCATGGGAGAGACAAGAAAGTACCGAGCAAAGTATGTCACCTCCGCAGGGACGAGGAAAGAAATCCTCTCTTATGGTGTCACTTGTTCCATAAAGCATGTGCCGTCAACCGTCTGTGAGCTCAGAGCTGGATGCAAGGTGCCCGGAGCACGCGGGGGCCGCCCCGCAGCCGGGCCGAGCATCACAGTCCCCTCTTCCCGGACCCTCCGCGAGGTGCTCCCAGAGCCCACCAATGGGGCTGATCCGTGGTGAGCACCTCAGAGACTGTCGTGATGTTATCATTCTCGCCGAAAGGCCGTCAAGGTCAGTCCCGTCATGCCTGCCACCCCTGTAGATGTCCATCCTACTGGCGGCCCAGACCTACGTCCCCCGTCCCCTTGTCTCTTGTTGGTTCCACCAGCTACACCCCCTCACCCCTCTCAGAGCTCTCGCTGGCCAAGAATCCCTTACAAGTCCGACTTCTCTTCATTCCCCCGCTATGTCCTGTCCTAAGACACACCGCCAACTCCAGACGCCTCTGCGTCCCCTGCAGTCCTCGGAGGGGGGCTGTTTCCTCTGTCACATGCGACACGGACCGTTTGCTGCATGCCTTGCTCCATTTCTCGCTCCTTATGTATGTCAGGCTGCTGCACCCTCTCATCTGCGCCACTTACGGGCAAGTAAACATGCCACCGAGGGGACAGAGCCTCCTTGTTCCTCGCCGCAGCCTGGGGACCGTTTCTCCTCCAGTCTCTTTGAAAACGCCCTGCTCTGCTGAAGGGGGAGCCTCAGACCCAGCCCTGCTGCGCCCCCGCTGCGATGTGGACAGTCCCCCGATGGGGCCAGCCTCTGGTTCTCTGTCTCCAGCACCACCATGAAGACTTGGCAGCCCCCGCAGAAGGTTCTCAGCACTGGTATCTCATTATTCCCAGTGGCCACTGCCTCCAGGTCCAGCAGTCACCCCCCTCCTGTCGCCACGCTTCTAGAATGTGCCATCATTGGTAACTAAACCCCACGTAGAACTTCGAGCCCAAACATCCCACGTTCGATCGACACTTACATTTTCACTAATAAATGCTTTCACCTAAGCGGGATTTCCATCTAACCATGGCCGATGCCTTGAGTTGTTAAAATTCTGTTTAAATTCACTTTTAAAATGAATTACATTCTTGTGACTTAAAATGAATAAAATTAACAGCTAGATAGTGTAAAAGTGTCCCTCCCACACCCTCATATCTGCTCAGTTCTTAGCCATAAACCCGATGGACCTCACAGGTCAGCAGTTTACTTTCATGAATAAATCTTCAAAATTTCCCTCTGCACATTCCAGCCAAAGCAGACAAATGCTCGTGGCGTCTGCATTTTTATTTAAATGCAGAGGGAATAATATGCATGCTAGTCTTTATCTTCCGTGCATAATAAATCTTCAAGATATGTCCATGCAGGTATGCGAGGCTTTCTCTGTCTTTTATTAAGACCGTTTTAACCGTTTTTAAGTGGACAGTTCAGTAGTGTCGGCTACATTCACACTGCTGTGCATCGGATCTCTAGAACTTTCTCCTCTTGCACAATTGGAACTCCAGACCCCTTGCCCCTCCTCTCGGCTCCTGGCAACCAACATTCCGTTTCTATGAGTTTGACTATTTTACATACCTCATATGAGTGAATCGATACAGTGTTATCCCTTAGTGATGGGCTTATTTCGCTTAGCAGAATGTCCTCAAGCTTCACCTATGTTGTAACACGCGATAGGATTTCCTTATTTTTTAAGGCTAAATATTATTTATTGTATGCATAGAGCACATTTTCTTTATCCATTTATCTGTCTATGGACATTTGAGTTGCTTATAATCCTTGAATATTGTGAATGATACTTTAATGAAAGAGTTTTTGCAAATATCTCTTTGAGTTGCGCTCTCAATTTTTTTTTCTTTTTTGGATAAATACCCAGAATTGCAGGATCATACGATAATTCTATTTTTTAACTTTGCAGGATCATACGATAATTCTATTTTTTAACTTTTCCAGGAAACTCCATTCTGTTTTTCATGATTGTGTCATGTTGCATTTCCAGCAACAATACAAGAGGGTTTCAAGATTTCCAGTTTCTCCAAATGTCCTTGTCAACACCTACTTTCTGGGGTTTTGCGTTGGTTGTTTTTCTTTGTCTGTTTGGGAATAGCTGGTCATCCTAATGGGTGTGAACCGATGTCTCATCATGGTTTTGATTTTGCATTTTTCTAATGATTAGTGATGCTGAACATTTTTCAAGTCCTTTTTGGCCATTTGTGTCTTCGGAAAAACATCTATTCAAATCCTTTTCTCATTTTTTCATTAGTTTTTTTTTTTTTTTTTTTTTCATTAGTTTTTTTTTTTTTTTACGGTTGTTCGGTTATAGGTGCTTTTTATATTCTGGATATTAATCTCATCAAATACATCATTTGCAAATATTTTCACTCATTCTGCAGACCTATTATTTCTTTTTATGAAGGGAAATGTTTTGTTGTTGTTGTTGTTCATTTTGTTTTGTTTTTAAGCTTGATGTAGTCCATGTGTCTATTTTTTGCTTCGGTTGCCCATATTTTGATGTCACGTCCAAGAATTCATTGCTAAATTCAATGTCATGAATATTCCCCCTATGTTTTCTTCTAGTAGATTTATAGTATTAGGTTTTATGTTGAAGCGTTTCCATTCATTTTGAGTTAATTTTTGTATATGGTGTACGGTAAAGGCGCATCTTTATTCATTTGCATGCAGATACCCAGTTTTCCCAGCTCCATTTGTTCAAGAGACAGTTCTTTCCCCACGGTGTCATTTTGACACGCTGAAGATCACTTAGCCATGCACGTGAGGGTTTATTTCTGGGTTCCCTATTCTGTTCCATTGGTTTATATGTCTGCTTTTATTCCGGTGTTACTGGTTTTTTTTTAATTTTATTTTGTTATTAGTTTCGAGTATACGATACGTATACTTGATGGGTTAGACATTTATGCAGGTTATAGAACGGTCTCCCAAATTGCATTTCCTCTGCTCTCTCTGTCCACCTAGCCAAAGCATTAATGCTGACTGCAGTCCTATGCCGTGCTCCCCATCTCCATGGCCATCGATCAACTACTGATTGGTACTTCTTTACCCCTTCGCCCCTTTCTCACGGCCCCCCAAAACCCATTTCCTCTGGCCATCACCAGATTATCCTCTACATTTGTGAGTCTGTTTTTGGTTAGTTTGTTCTTTTTGTTCCTTAGATTCCACATATAAGTGAAATCATATGGTATTTATCTTTCTCTGTCTGACTTATTTCACTCAGCATAATACCCTCTAGGTCCATCTATGTCGTTGTGAATGGTAGGATTTCATTTTTTTAATGGCTGAGTAATATTCCATTGTTTTGATAAATCATAACTTTTTTATGCAGTTGTCTGTTGATGGACACTTAGGTTGCTTCCATAACTTGGCTTTGTGAATTGTGCTGCCATGAACACAGGGGTGCATAGATCTTTACGAATTAGTGTTTTGATTTTGGGGGAGTAAATACCCAGAAGTGTAATTACTGAGTCAAAAGGTAGTTCTATTTTTAATTTTTTGAGGACCCTCCAGACTGTTTTTCATAGCAGCTGTATCAATTTGCAATCCTACCAACAGCTTACGAGAGTTCTCTTTTCTTCACATCCTGGCCAACACCTGTTGTTCTTTGATTTATTGACGGTAGCCATTCTGACAGGTGTGAGGTGATCGCTCATTGTGGTTTTAATGGACATTTCTCTGATGATTAGTGACCCTGAACATCTTTTCATATGTCTATCGGCCATCGGTATCACACTGTTTTGATTACTGTAGGTTTATAACATTTTTTATATAAGGAAGTGTGAGGCCTCTAGCTCTTTTTTTTATTCCCCAAGATTGTTTTGGCTGTTCAGGGCCCCTTGAAATTACACATGAATTTTGAGATGTCTTCTTTCTATTTCTGACAAAAAAAGAAAAAAAAATGGAATTTTGTTAGGTATCGCATTGCGTCTGTCGACCACTTTGAATAATATTAAACGTTTCAAAAATACTGTCTTCCAATCCATAACGTCTTTCCATTCATTCGCATTTTCTCTGTTTTTATTTTGCTGTATAGTATTCTGCTGTATATTTGTATTGGCTTATGTAGTTAGCGATTAAATTAACCCGTACCTTATTAATAAATATTTACATTGGTTCAATTTTTCTATTAGAAATAATGCTGTGGTAAATAACCAACCTCATGCATACATGGTTTTTTCTGTAATGCAAGGATAAATTCCCAGAAGTCAAAATATATACAATTGCCTATATATTTCACTCAAATTCTGTGTCAAAATATATAGGCATTTGTAATTTTGTCAAGTGATGACAAATTGCCCTCTGTAGACGTTTACGCTCCCAATAGCCATGGGCAAGAATGCTTCCCCTTCTCACTACTTCATCAAAAGAATATAGAATCAAACTTGCAGTATGGTGGACTGAGGGTGGCCCTCCGTGTAACTTCAATGTGCAGTTCCCTTAGTATGAATGAACTTGAGCACCATCTTTTATATTTACATTTCCTTCGCTGTGACATCTCAGTTCCTATATTTTGTCTATTTTTCTGTCGGGTCGTTGATCTTTTTTTTTTTTTTCCTCTCGGCAATCTCTGAAGAACTCTGTATGGATTGGAAGGGAGGCACTCTGGTTTGTATTACATACTGCAAGTGTATTCTTCTAGTTTGATTATTTTATTCTAGATTCCTTGTGGCTTCTGGGTTTTTTTCTTTTCTGGTTCATATAGACATTTTTTGCTTTTGCAGTAAAGTTTAACAATCTTTTCTTTTATGGCTTCTAGACTTTAATCGGGCTCTTCTTTCTCCAAGATTATTAAGAAATTTGTACATGTCTTCTGGTCTTTTTATAGTTCGTATTTTAAAATTAATCTTTGAACCATTGGAAAGTTATCCTAGGGTGTGGTGTGACATATGGGTACAATATTAATATTTTCATAAGTCAATCTAGTTCTCCCACGACCGCTTATTGAAAAGACTATCTTTATCTCTCTTATATTAATTGCCACATTAATAATATTTCGAAGTGCCAGTGCATATTAGTGCATTCCCTGTGGTCTATCTCTTCATATGCCAGTACCACACTATTTTAATAATGAAAATTTTATCGTGTGTTTTCGGATCTGGTAGCATTATTCACCTCCCATTGCTTTTTTTCCCATATTATTTCTGAATCTTATCTTTCCATGAGAGTTTCAGAGTCATCTTGTTTTATTATTCCCAAAGTATCTATTGGCATATATTTATTGACATCGGGTGAAATTTAAATTAAATTATCAGTAACTGATGTATCTTTAATTATGAGTATTCCCGTGCAAGATCTTGGTATTTTTTTTTTTCATATGTTAAGTTCCTTTCATGTTCTTCAAGAATGTTTCAAAATTTATTTCAAGCAGATAGTGATTATTTTCTCTTATTTTTTCCTCCTATTTATTTTATATTTGTAATTTTAAAAGGGGATTTTCCTTTATAGATATTTATGCACATTAATCGATTTTC
>NW_024351073.1:24038297-24097391 GCF_902729225.1 Pteropus medius | reverse complement strand
GGGACTTTTAAAATCAGCCACTGTACTTACAGAGGAGCATATTGCTCATAATATTGGCCTGCTGATATTGTACTTTCGAAAATGTATATGTAGATAAGCATTATATTTCTATCACGGGGTGGACACATTTCCTGATATAAAAATCACTTCTTTCTGTCTCTTAAAAAAAAAGTATTGTTAAAGGTGACAGACCATTCAAATTCCACGAAGACACATGCTCTAAGCTTAATGGGGGGCAACATGTTTCCTCCAAACCTCCCTCTACCGTGTCTTCGGGGGAGAGGGGGTTACATGCAGATAACATCCCTACTGCTTTGCAAGTAAATGTCTTGTAAACATCACTTCATTTAACAAACGATGCTTGAACCATATATACTTCTTCATGTGTCATAAAACTAATATGGACTGGATAGGATTCACTTTTATATACACATATTAATGAATACATTAAATGAATAAGTCCCAATAAAATCTGTAATTTATTGTGGCTTAAAAATTGTGTGCGGGTAACAAGTCAGTCGTCCATCCATGCTTATCGTATGTCCTTGGGGAATAAGTTCATGCTGCTTTTTCAGGTACCATATGCTGCACCAGAAAGGCTTAGACTGGTTTCCTTCAGAGAGGAAATACGGTATTCCAGCAAGTAAATCCAAATTAAAGAAGACGTATATTTCAACCTCTGCAACAGCACAAAATGATTATACATGGATTTTTATTACAAATGTAGCCTGCGCTGGAAAAGGCAGCAGGAACCGCCTTCCGATTCACACATACAGTTTGGGAGAGTAATCCTCTTCCTTCATTAAAATAAGCCCTTCGCTTTTTCTGTGAAATAACTTGCTGTTTCATCTAGAAGATGGCACTTCCTGTCTCCATGGGAGAGACAAGAAAGTACCGAGCAAAGTATGTCACCTCCGCAGGGACGAGGAAAGAAATCCTCTCTTATGGTGTCACTTGTTCCATAAAGCGTGTGCCGTCAACCGTCTGTGAGCTCAGAGCTGGATGCAAGGTGCCCGGAGCACGCGGGGGCCGCCCCGCAGCCGGGCCGAGCATCACGGTCCCGTCTTCCCGGACCCTCCGCGAGGTGCTCCCAGAGCCCACCAATGGGGCTGATCCGTGGCGAGCACCTCAGGGATTGTCGTGATGTTATCATTCTCGCCGAGAGGCCGTCAAGGTCAGTCCCGTCATGCCTGCCACCCCTGTAGATGTCCATCCTACTGGCGGCCCAGACCTACGTCCGCCGTCCCCTTGTCTCTTGTTGGTTCCACCAGCTACACCCCCTCACCCCTCTCAGAGCTCTCGCTGGCCAAGAATCCCTTACAAGTCCGACTTCTCTTCATTCCCCCGCTATGTCCTGTCCTAAGACACACCGCCAACTCCAGACGCCTCTGCGTCCCCTGCAGTCCTCGGAGGGAGGCTGTTTCCTCTGTCACATGCGACACGGACCGTTTGCTGCATGCCTTGCTCCATTTCTTGCTCCTTATGTATGTCAGGCTGCCGCACCCTCTCATCTGCGCCACTTACGGGCAAGTAAACGTGCCACCGAGGGGACAGAGCCTCCTTGTTCCTCGCCGCAGCCTGGGGACCGTTTCTCCTCCAGTCTCTTTGAAAATGCCCTGCTCTGCTGAAGGGGGAGCCTCAGACCCAGCCCTGCTGCGCCCCCGCTGCGATGTGGACAGTCCCTCAATGGGGCCAGCCTCTGGTTCTCTGTCTCCACCATCACCACGAAGACTTGGCAGCCCCCGCAGAAGGTTCTCAGCACTGGTATCTCATTATTCCCAGCGGCCACTGCCTCCAGGTCCAGCAGTCACCCCCTTCCTGTCGGCACGCTTCTAGAATGTGCCATCACTGGTAACTAAACCCCACGTAGAACTTCGAGCCCAAACATCCCACGTTCGATCGACACTTACATTTTCACTAATAAATGCTTTCACCTAAGCGGGATTTCCATCTAACCATGGCCGATGCCTTGAGTTGTTAAAAAAAAAAAAAAAAAAAATTCTGTTTTAAATTCACTTTTAAAACGAATTACATTCTTGTGACTTAAAAATGAATAAAATAACAGCCAGATAGTGTAAAGTGTCCGTCTCCACACCCTCATATCTGCTCAGTTCTTAGCCATAAACCCGATGGACCTCACAGGTCAGCAGTTTACTTTCATGAATAAATCTTCAAAATTTCCCTCTGCACATTCCAGCCAAAGCAGACAAATGCTCGTGGCGTCTGCATTTTTATTTAAATGCAGAGGGAATAATATGCATGCTAGTCTTTATCTTCCGTGCATAATAAATCTTCAAGATATGTCTATGCAGGTATGCGAGGCTTTCTCTGTCTTTTATTAAGACTGTTTTAACCGTTTTTAAGTGGACAGTTCAGTAGTGTCGGCTACATTCACACTGCATTGGATCTCTAGAACTTTCTCCTCTTGCACAATTGGAACTCCAGACCCCTTGCCCCTCCTCTCAGCTCCTGGCAACCAACATTCCGTTTCTATGAGTTTGACTATTTTACATACCTCATATGAGTGAATCGATACAGTGTTATCCTTTAGTGATGGGCTTATTTCGCTTAGCAGAATGTCCTCAAGCTTCACCTATGTTGTAACATGCGATAGGATTTCCTTATTTTTAAGGCTAAATATTATTTATTGTATGCATAGAGCACATTTTCTTTATCCATTTATCTGTCTATGGACATTTGAGTTGCTTATAATCCTTGAATATTGTGAATGATACTTTAATGAAAGAGGCTTTGCAAATATCTCTTTGAGTTGCGCTCTCAATTTTTTTTTCTTTTTTGGATAAATACCCAGAAGTAGATTGCAGGATCATACGATAATTCTATTTTTTAACTTTTCCAGGAAACTCCATTCTGTTTTCCATGATTGTGTCATGTTGCATTTCCAGCAACAATACAAGAGGGTTTCAAGATGTCCAGTTTCTCCAAATGTCCTTGTCAACACCCACTTTCTGGGGTTTTGCGTTGGTTGTTTTTCTTTGTCTGTTTGGGAATAGCTGGTCATCCTAATGGGTGTGAACCGATGTCTCATCATGGTTTTGATTTGCATTTTTCTAATGATTAGTGATGTTGAACATTTTTCAAGTCCTTTTTGGCCATTTGTGTCTTCGGAAAAACATCTATTCAAATCCTTTTCTCATTTTTTCATTAGTTTTTTTTTTTTTTTTTTTTTACGGTTGTTCAGTTATAGGTGCTTTTTATATTCTGGATATTAATCTCATCAAATACATCATTTGCAAATATTTTCACTCATTCTGCAGACCTATTATTTCTTTTTATGAAGGGAAATGTTTTGTTGTTGTTGTTGTTCATTTTGTTTTGTTTTTAAGCTTGATGTAGTCCATGTGTCTATTTTTTGCTTCGGTTGCCCATATTTTGATGTCACGTCCAAGAATTCATTGCTAAATTCAATGTCATGAATATTCCCCCTATGTTTTCTTCTAGTAGATTTATAGTATTAGGTTTTATGTTGAAGCGTTTCCATTCATTTTGAGTTAATTTTTGTATATGGTGTACGGTAAAGGCGCATCTTTATTCATTTGCATGCAGATACCCAGTTTTCCCAGCTCCATTTGTTCAAGAGACAGTTCTTTCCCCACGGTGTCATTTTGACACACTGGAGATCACTTAGCCATGCACGTGAGGGTTTATTTCTGGGTTCCCTATTCTGTTCCATTGGTTTATATGTCTGCTTTTATTCCAGTGTTACTGTTTTTTTTTAAATTTTATTTTGTTATTAGTTTCGAGTATACGATACGTATACTTGATGGGTTAGACATTTATGCAGGTTATAGAACGGTCTCCCTAATTGCATTTCCTCTGCTCTCTCTGTCCACCTAGCCAACGCATTAATGCTGACTGCAGTCCTATGCCGTGCTCCCCATCTCCATGGCCATCGATCAACTACTGATTGGTACTTCTTTACCCCTTCGCCCCTTTCTCACAGCCCCCCCAAACCCATTTCCTCTGGCCATCACCAGATTATCCTCTACATTTGTGAGTCTGTTTTTGGTTAGTTTGTTCTTTTTGTTCCTTAGATTCCACATATAAGTGAAATCATATGGTATTTATCTTTCTCTGTCTGACTTATTTCACTCAGCATAATACCCTCTAGGTCCATCCATGTCGTTGTGAATGGTAGGATTTCATTTTTTTAATGGCTGAGTAATATTCCATTGTATTGATAAATCATAATTTTTTTATGCAGTTGTCTGTTGATGGACACTTAGGTTGCTTCCATAACTTGGCTTTGTGAATTGTGCTGCCATGAACACAGGGGTGCATAGATCTTTACGAATTAGTGTTTTGATTTTGGGGAAGTAAATACCCAGAAGTGTAATTACTGAGTCAAAAGGTAGTTCTATTTTTAATTTTTTGAGGACCCTCCAGACTGTTTTTCATAGCAGCTGTATCAATTTGCAATCCTACCAACAGCTTATGAGAGTTCTCTTTTCTTCACATCCTGGCCAACACTTATTGTTCTTTGATTTATTGACGGTAGTCATTCTGACAGGTGTGAGGTGATCGCTCATTGTGGTTTTAATGGACATTTCTCTGATGATTAGTGACCCTGAACATCTTTTCATATGTCTATCGGCCATCGGTATCACACTGTTTTGATTACTGTAGGTTTATAACATTTTTTATATAAGGAAGTGTGAGGCCTCTTGCTCTCTTTTTTATTCCCCAAGATTGTTTTGGCTGTTCAGGGCCCCCTTGAAATTACACATGAATTTTGAGATGTCTTCTTTCTATTTCTGACAAAAAAGAAAAAAACAATGGAATTTTGTTAGGTATCACATTGCGTCTGTCGACCACTTTAAATAATATTAAACGTTTCAAAAATACTGTCTTCCAATCCATAACGTCTTTCCATTCATTCGCATTTTCTCTGTTTTTATTTTGCTGTATAGTATTCTGTTGTATATTTGTATTGGCTTATGTAGTTAGCGATTAAATTAACCCGTGCCTTATTAATAAATATTTACATTGGTTCAATTTTTCTATTAGAAATAATGCTGTGGTAAATAACCAACCTCATGCATACATGGTTTTTTCTGTAATGCAAGGATAAATTCCCAGAAGTCAAAATATATACAATTGCCTATATATTTCACTCAAATTCTGTGTCAAAATATATAGGCATTTGTAATTTTGTCAAGTGATGACAAATTGCCCTCTGTAGACGTTTACGCTCCCAATAGCCATGGGCAAGAATGCTTCCCCTTCTCACTACTTCATCAAAAGGATATAGAATCAAACTTGCAGATTTTTACAGTATGGTGGACAGAGGGTGGCCCTCCGTGTAACTTCAATGTGCAGTTCCCTTAGTATGAATGAACTTGAGCACCATCTTTTATATTTACGTTTCCTTCGCTGTGACATCTCAGTTCATATATTTCGTCTATTTTTCTGTCGGGTCGTTGATCTTTTTTTTTTTTTTTTCCTCGGCAACTTGAAGAACTCTGTATATTAAGGGAGTATAGTACTTGGCTTGTAATATGCATTGTAAGTGGTCTTTCCAGTTTCACATTTATCTCAGACTTTATTGTGGCTTCTACATTTTTTTTCTTTTCTGGTTCATATAGACATTTTTTGCTTTTGCAGTAAAGTTTAACAATCTTTTCTTTTATGGCTTCTAGACTTTAATCGGGCTCTTCTTTCTCCAAGATTATTAAGAAATTTGTACATGTCTTCTGGTCTTTTTATAGTTCGTATTTTAAAATTAATCTTTGAACCATTGGAAAGTTATCCTAGGGTGTGGTGTGACATATGGGTACAATATTAATATTTTCATAAGTCAATCTAGTTCTCCCACGACCACTTATTGAAAAGACTATCTTTATCTCTCTTATATTAATTGCCACATTAATAATATTTCGAAGTGCCAATGCATATTAGTGCATTCCCTGTGGTCTATCTCTTCATATGCCAGTACCACACTATTTTAATAATGAAAATTTTATCGTGTGTTTTCGGATCTGGTAGCATTGTTCACCTCCCATTGCTTTTTTTCCCATATTATTTCTGAATCTTATCTTTCCATGAGAGTTTTAGAGTCATCTTGTTTTATTATTCCCAAAGTATCTATTGGCATATATTTATTGACATCGGGTGAAATTTAAATTAAATTATCAGTAACTGATGTATCTTTAATTATGAGTATTCCCGTGCAAGATCTTGGTATTTTTTTTTTCATATGTTAAGTTCTTTTCATGTTCTTCAAGAATGTTTCAAAATTTATTTCAAGCAGATAGTGATTATTTTCTCTTATTTTTTCCTCCTATTTATTTTATATTTGTAATTTTAAAAGGGGATTTTCCTTTATAGATATTTATGCATATTAATCGATTTTCTACTTTGCACAATTTCTGAACTGTGATATTGTTTTCAACATTATTTCGGCTGATTTCCTTAGTTATTTTGAGGTATCATCTCATCATAGGGTAAGAGCGTTATCTCATCCTTTTCCAATTTTCCCTTCTCTATTTTCTTTTGTTTTATTGCATTGGCTAATGCCTCCCACACGTCGTTAAATGATATTAGTGAGAGTGAGCATCATGGCAGTCAAACGAATGAGTTTACACACAAACGTGTCGGCAATCTCACTTGTAACTATTAGTGCAAAGTCCTAAATGACAAAATGAGCAATATAATCAAAGAACACTTCACATACATAATTATTTAATAATCAGGTGAAGTTGATTCCAGATGTAAGGATGGTTGAATGTTAGGAAACGTATTGATCTAATCCATAATATTAAAAGATCTAAGGAAAAAAATATGCTTATCTCCATAAATGCCAACAGCACTTGGAAACATTCAACAACCATTCACGATTTTAGAAAAATTAATAAATCAAGAACAGATGGCCATCTCCTGATTGATAAAATGTGTCTAACTTTCTCCAAAAGCCAGGATTATACTCAATAGTGGAACGCAAGAAGGATTGCAAGTTCTGATGTTTTATTTTTTCCCTAGTGTATGAGCCATTTTAACGAACATTCTACTATCACGTGTAAAGAAGGTATGGTCTCTATTTTCAGGATATGGTATTTGATATAAGGCAGGTCCCCTTTATTAATTATATTATTGGGAATATGACATAGTCTTACTTTAAACGTGTCCTGTCATGAACAAAAAAGAATGAACTAAAATGCCTGCTACTCATGATTCCTCTTTTTCTTCTTGCGGTTCCTGTAGTTTTTGCTTCATTAAAATAGCTACTATGCCAGTTTACGCACTGATAGTCATAACTTCTACACCTGGCTTATCAACGGCTCGTTTTTATAGTATCGCTTATTTTTGGTCTTTAATAACAATCTTGCTTAAACTGCTTGTTTTGTCTGATTTATTTTTTTAATTGCCTTTTCTTTCTCTTTTCCTTGCAAAGCTTTTCCTATTTTTTTCTTTAAACATTTTTTTCTTATTTTTCTTTTCCTATTTTATTCTTTAAGAAAAACACTGTTTTAAGCGAAACAGCATAAATTTGGGTTTTCCTTTGTAATTTAGCTGAGTTTAATAAGGGATTTATTTACATTGTTGAAATAAGAAATATGTTGGTCCTCGTTTTATTTTGTGTATTTTCTAGCTACAATGTCTGTGTTTAATTTTGTGCTTTTATAAATAGATTTTCTGATACTTTGAAAGACTGGTATGTTCTGTTTGTTCATTTTAGTGGTCACCTTTACAATTATAACTTTATACAGTGCGTTTCATCCTTTAATTAGATAGCAGTGTCTACTAATCCCATCCTATAAGAATGATAAACAGTATTTTTTCATGTCTTACTTATTCTCTATCAGCATCTCTTTTGGACGATAATGTTAATTTTCTTAGCATTAACATTATTGTATTAAATATCTTTACATTTTCTTAACATTTTACTTTAAAAGGTATCCTAGTCACAATTTTTTTTTCTTTTCTTTTCTGTGAATCTTTGCTGGTTGCCTCATTCCATATCACACTTTTATTATGTTCAGTCACCCTAATTAGTCACTGTAGTCAGAGTTCCATAGGTCCCAGGTCGAACACTAATCTTTGAGTCACTTCTTGGTTGGCTGAAGTTCATCTGGTCGTTTCCTTATGTGGAGCTTACAGAGAAAAACAAATCCCTTCGTTTTTGTGTGCTAAGGAAAATCTTTTTGACAGGCTAGATCTCAATTTTAGGTCAGTGTTTCCCTAACCAAAAATGTGGCCTTCGCAAACAGATTCAAATTCTCTTTATTCCAGGAGAAAAAATGATTAAAACAGACCTACACACAGGAAGCTGTCTTTCTCTGTGACAGAGAAGGAAGAAACCTTTGGATTTTGTGACATCTGGAAAGTCTCTTTTTGCTCCAAAGAAAATTTTCTTCTGTTCATTTGCTTTAGTTTATCCTTGTGGGATTCCAATGGTGAATATATTGAACTTTCATATAAATTTTAGATCGGTTGTTGATTTCAATAAAAATATCTGCAAAAATTTTGATTAGGATTGCTTTGACTTAATAAATCAATTAGGAGAATTGACGTTTTAACAAAATTCAGGCTTCCTATTCCTGAACACTGCCTTTGTTTTACTTAGTCCTTCTTTAATTTCTCTTTTCAAAGTCTACACTTTTTATTGTACAAATTTTGAACAATTTTGTTAGATTTATCCCCAGATATTTCAAGTTGTTTGGTCTTACTTCAAATTGTCTTTCCTCTAAAATTTTTAACATCTAATTGTTCATTGCTAGTATATAAAAATACGATTGATTTTTGTGTATTGACTTCTCTTATGCAGCAATACTGCTAAACTCAAATGTCATACCTATGTTTTTGTAGATACTTTGAGATTTTTGACTTGGATAATTATATAGTCAATGAATAGAGATAAATTTAGTTTTTTTCTTCCAGTCTCCTATAATGTCACTTCTTTCTTTTTCTTGTCATATCGTACCGAATAGTTCCTCCAGTGTGGTAGGCAGAATGAGGCCGCCTCCCCAGAAAAAGATGTTTACACCTAACCCTCAAAACTTCTGAATACATTGCCTTAAATGGAAAGAGAGACTTTATAGATGTGATTGAAAATATGGACCTTGAGATAAAGAGATTATCCTGGATTATCCAAATGCGCCTAATCTAATCACATTTTTTTTTTTTTATTACAGGCATCCTTTTTGGTAGAATTATATGGACGAGAAGGAGGAAAACAGAGGATCGGCTGTATATGAGGGACTCAACTCACCACTGATGACTTTGAACATGAAGAAAGGAGGACATGTGCCAGGGAGTGTGGTCAGACACAAGGAAAGTGAAAACCGCCTGCAGTGAACAGCCAGCTGAACAATGGGGACCTTAGTCCTACAGCTGCAAGAAACGGAATCCGGCCAACAACCTCAATAAGCAGAAACTGGCTTCTCCCCTCCGGCTTCCAGGAAGGAATACGCCTGCTGACCCCTTGAGATTTCTATCGCGCTTCTCACTCAGAGATATATAAAATAATAAACATGGTTGCGTTAAGCCACTATGATCTTGGTAATTGGTTGCAACATCACTAGAAAACTAATACAGATATTGGAAAGGAATGGTGACATGGAGCATCCTTGCTTTATTCTCAACCTTAGCTGAAAACATTCGGTCTGTCCCCGTCACATGTGACATTAGCTATGGTTCTCTGTAGATGTCCCTTCTCAAGTTTAGGGGGTTTTGATCAGGAATGGCTATAGGATTTTATCAATGCCTTTTTTCTTTTTTTCCTCCTATGGAGATGATGGCATGGTTTTCACCTGTAACATATTGATATAATGAATTTTCTGATCATTTTACAAATGTCATGCCAACCTGCCATCACTGGGCTAAGCACCACTCTGAGCATGAGGTATTATATTTTTTGTATATTACTGAATTTGATTTGCTTGTATTTTGTGAAGTATTTTTGGAATATGTTTATTAGGTTTATTAATCTATATTTTTCTCTTTTTTGGAGTATCTTTGTCTAGTTTTGATATTGGAATAATGCTGGACTCATAAAATAAGTTGTGAAGCTTTCTCCATCTTGTATTTTCTGGAAGAGGTTATGTAGAATTGGTATTATTTCTTCAGTGTTTGGTAAAATTTGCCAGTAAAAACATCTGAATCCAGTGAGAATGTGTTAAACTAAATATTTAATTTATTTAATGGCTAGTATATTATTTAATGAATTAAATTTACTCAAAAATATATTATACATTCATTATGGATATATTATTATATATTCATGAAGGAGCTTTGACATTTTTTATCATTTAAAAATCATTCTATTTAATCTGTGACCTTGTGTTCTTTCATTTATTTTAGTAATATCCCCTTATTATCCTTTTAATACCTGCACTCTCCAGAGATGTCACTTATTTTATTGCTGATGTTAGTAATTTGTATCCTCTTTTTTATCCTGATCAGTCTAGCTAAAGAGCTTACCAATTTCATAGATCTTTTATAGATAATCTGCTTTCATTTGCTGATCTTTTTTCTAGTTTTAATTCTATTGCTGTCTGCTTTTATTTTTTTATTTTCCTTTTTATAATTAATGTAGTTTTAACTTTCTCTTCTTTAGTTTCTTTATGTGGAAGTTTTAGCAATCGATTAGAAGTATTTTTCTAATTTAAGCATTTAATGCTATAAATTTCCCTCAAAGAACTTCTTTATCTACATCTCATTAATTTTTATACAATATACTTTAGCTGTAATTAATTTAAAATATATTCCGATTCTCCATGTGATTGCCTCTTTGATTCCTAGGTTATTTAGAAATGTGCTGTTTATTTTTTACATTTCCTGGTATTGACTTCTAGTTTAATTCGTCATAGTCAAAAAAACACTGTGCACAATTTCAACAGCTTCAAATCTTTGAAGTTGTATTAATTTTATTTTTAGATAGCAATTCAGTCTTCTCAATGCTATTTGGTGAACAACCTATTTTTGTCCACTAATTTAAAGTGTCATTTTTATCATATACATTAATCTAATACATTTTGAGCCACATAAAAATCTGTCCTGTTTAGTGCAGCTCAGTGGAAAGTATATTCAATCTGTATTATAACTTTTGCATGTGACCATACTCCAAAGAAAATTCATTATGGTCACAAAACCATGAGAAACTCTGTGGACAAATTTATTTTTTAATATCTTTTTGAACAAAGCCACAGAATTTCTCAAGGATTTAGTCACATCCTTCTAAATAAATTATTATTGTTATTTGCCAAGTTCACTTCTCTAACACACTTTAAGAAACCTTCTGGGGTTTTTTTATGCAATTTGAATTCAAAACTTTTTATGTAATTAAAGGAAGGTATTGTTTTCGGTCTTGGCTCGCCTTGCAGACTTATGAATGTCAAGATGATAAAGATACTGTTGATTTAAGACTGTGCATGTTATTATGGCTCGAGCTATACTCAGAAAGAATGTTCAAGTGATACTTTAAGATCCAAGGACAAAGGTGGAATTTTTGTCAAAAATTTCTAATCACTTATTTTATAAAGCCCTTGACAAGGGTAGTCAGTGATGCACAAAGAACGCAAGAATACTTCCACCCGCCCCAGGGAACAGCGAGACAAAGAGGCAGGTCTGCAAACCAGAGAGAAGGTGACACAGAGAGCGTTTAAGCACCTGCGTAGCTATATCTGCATCTGCCTCCACTCTGTCTGTATCTATATTTACACACAAAGGGCACAGAGCAACCTTCTGAAATAAATTCTCACTGTGAGGAAGACTGAAGAAAAAAGCATGAGAAAAGCCTTCCAGAGAAAGTGCTTTCAAACCCGTAGTAGCTCGGGGACCTCGGAGAATCTGTCTGAAGAGAAAAATCCGAGCCCCTGACAGAATGAAGAAAAGAGACCGTGAGCTAGAAATCAGTTTATCGTCAATTGAAATATTCCTTCTAGAACGTAGGTGTGTAAAAGGAAGAGGGCTTTGCAAAGACAAGACTGTCCCCGTGATACGTTTTTTTCTTTTTTAACAGAGGCTACATTACAGGAAGTGAATAAACAGCAAGTGAACAGAAGCAGCATGGAAGACGGTTCTGAGTAAAAGGCCTCCAAGTAATGAAGAGGTCCCCAGGTCGTTCTCCGGAAAGCTGCCTTCATTTTCTTGAAGAGAGTTTCCTGCAGCTTTTTCTGCCTTTCACATGCATTTTTGAGTACGTGCGTCCGTGCACGCGGATGCAGCTGCATGATAGCTCTAAATCAGGAAAGCGCGTTTGCCGCTGGAGCGCCTTGCACACCGACTGCGTCTTTCCGAATGGCAGCTCGTGCACCATCGGGACCCCGCAGTTATGGAAGAAATACTCTCTGTCTGCACCTCAAGGCACGACTATCTCGCATCTCTGCTAACTGCCCAGGGCAGAGGACTCTGGGGCTATCTGTTAGTACCAGAAGGTTCCGCATTACATATTTTATGTTAAGATGCAAAACAGTGTCACCTAGGGGCCTCAGATCTTTGGGAAAAAAATGATATCTTTGTAATGAGTGTGCACCTTTCCTTCATCGACTCACTTTTCCAAGCACGAAGAGATGTTAATTTTTTGACTCTTCCTTCATAGGCATATTACAAGAAATTTTCCATGAAGGATTTAGTGGATGTATTTAAAGTGAAATACATGTGTGGATTAAATGGTAAGAAAGTGGAAAGCCAGAACCGTGAATTTCTGGAATTAGTTACTACCTAAATGTAGTCCAGGTAGCACGGGCCCGTTTATCTGCGGTTCCGTCTTACACCAGGAATATGGGTACCCAGGCTCCTGATTTGCTTTAACGGCCCTCCAGGTCCTCCTGCTTGTAGGGAGTGACAAGGAAGAAGGAACAGAGTTGTTTTCACAGAAAGCAGCCACGAGTGGTCACAGCTGCATTTTAAATATATCGTCACCTGCGCAAAATGTACACACGTGTACGTGTACACGTTATCGGGTGGGGGCTCTAAGGGTTGGACTGCCCATCCGCACGCTTAGTGAGAAACCCCGCCCAATTTGACGAGTCTGCTGCCTGATTCCTGCACGGCCTTAAACAGGACCCGTGTCTACAGTGCGGTGACAACACGGTGAACACACGGTGACACCAGTTTTCAGCCTGCATCGTGGCAGCTCAGTGCATGTCTAACGGAAGGAGGGTTTTTGTGAAGTCTTAAGCATATGTAAGCAATCACGGCTAATCCGCTCAGAAGGAGAGGGCAGGAGGTGTGTAAAGGCAGTGTCGCGTGTGTGGTAATGTCCGTGTGCTGTGTCTGCGTGTGCTCGTGTGACAAACGTGTGCATGTGCTCGTGTGTGCGTAATGCGTGTGTGTGTGCTCGTGTGGTGTTTGTGTGCATGTGTGCATGTGTGTGCTCGTGTGTCTCGCGCCTGTGTGTTTGTGTCTTTATTATGTGTAAATGCGTATGGTACTCACATGTGTGTAGTGTGTGCATGTGTCTGCCGATTTGTGGCATGCTCAGTGTATCGTGTGCTTCGTGTGTCGTATTATGGTGTGCATGTGTTTGTGCGTATGCGTCGTCTGTGCAGGTAATGCGTGTGTCGTGTCTGTGTGTTTAAAGTAATGGTGTGTGCGTGTTCATGCGTGTGTGCGTAATGTGTGCCGTGTGTGCTTGTCGCGTGTGCTGCGTCTGTGCTCGTGTGTGCTCGTGCATGCGTGCGTGTGTGCTCGTGTGTGTTTGTGCTCGTGCGCACATGTGCATGTGTGCGTGTGTGTGAGTGCGGGGGTGGGGACGAGTATGTGGGCATGCCCGTGTTGTCCACACAGAGCCAGGTGTTGGCTCAGGACTGGCAGCGTCCTGCGCGAGCCCGCGCACAGGACCAGACGCAGAGGCGAGAAACAGCAGCGTCTCTCCCACAGGTTCGATGAGAAATCCAAGCCTCACGGGGTCGCCGCGGAAGGGGAGGGCGGCTCTCCGTCTGCCGTCGTCGGTGGCCCGCGCTCGTCCCTACCTGTAGGGGACTGTGACTGTGGCCTGGGCACACGCTCCCGCTCTGATTTGAGACACGTTCCCCTTTGCTCTCACACCCGTGGAGGGAGAGGTGACCACACTATTTTTTCTTAGTCACTCTCTGGGACGGTGGGGACGTTTTTGGCTTCCATGCGCGGGATCGTGGCTGTGCTTTCCCTTAATTATGGGACGTGGAGCTCAGCGGCCCGTCCCCAAGGCCGGCTTCTGTGGGCTGAATGTGACCCAGAGTCAGGTGAGAAACAGGAGCCCAGTGCCTTTCGTCTCAGCCACTGCTTAGGAAAGGAAGAGAGAAAAATGTTCCCCGACGTGCAGCCACACACGGGGTGGTGCCAGCGTCAGCAGCGAGGAAGCCGAAGAGGAGACACCCCATTCCATCGCCCCCGTCCGCTCCTCCTCCGTCTCTCCCCGCGGTGCCCTGCGTTCCTGGGCTGTGTCTGAATGTTTGCTCTCTGAACGATCAGATGAGAGAGGTTGGTGTTTTCTGCGCCTGGTAAATTCGAGGTGGAAGAATTCAGGCCATACCATGCGCTCAGAACCGTGCGTGACAAATAATTCTGATAAGGCGACGCCAAGCGCCGGTGACTAATGACTAGATGCGGTCACAGGAGAACAATGAGGCGCCCAAGGAGGGTGACGATGAATTTATGAAAGGTCAGAGTGCCCTGTGCACGTGGAACTTCCTGCGGGAACGCACGTGTCCCTGTGCACCCAGCCGGCTGCCAGGCCTTTGACAATGCTGCCACCTGCTGCTGCTGGCCTCTCTCGGAGGTGGCCCCTGCACATGCTCCAGGAGCTGGCACTGTGTGGGACGCCTCAGTCAGGGTGGCTGGAGGGCTCCCTGCCCAGCCCCGTCTCTGGGCCTGCGTCCCAGCAGCAGGCGCCCTGGGGGGCTCTGTTGTAGCTGACCCCTGCCCACCCCGGGCCTGTGGGTTCAGTGGCAACCAGATGCGGGCGAGGGGCCGGCCGGGCGCGTCCTCGTGACACCTTGCGTGCTTCCAAAGGCACGTGCCGCTTCCTCTGGTGGGACAGGCACGAGGTGTGGTTCAGCCCCTGGGCGGCCACATGCCCTGTTTCTGCTCCATCCCCAGGCCATTAAAGGAAGTGACAGAGAAGACGCCCAGGCGGCTGCATTGTCCTTCTCAAGGAGAGGCAAAGAAAATGCAAGGTGTCCCTCCGGCCAGGCTGTGATGATGAGACGTGGCCAGAGCTGACGGGACGTTGTCTGGTTGACGTCGACGTGTGACGGGGTTGAAGGCAGCCCCCTGCGTGTCCTGCCAGCCACCCCCGCTCACCAGCCCCCTCGGGGACAGGCGCCCCGTCTCTCAAAGCTCCATCAGGGCATCCAGGCAGCGATGTGCTGCCTCCTGTCCTTGCTGCCTTTAAAGAGCCGAGGTTCGGCATGACCGTCAGACCTTCCTGACAGACGGGGCTCCCTGGTTTGTGTGTGTGTGTGATTTTTCAGAATCCTCTGGAAAAGCGATGTTGAACTATTTTCTTTTTATCGTTCCACAGTTTGGTAAAGAAAAAAAAATAAAGTTGATACTTCTTGGACATTGTGAACGGAAGAACATTTAAATAATCTTCCAAACTCACTGTTTCGGAGACGGTCATGTGCTCATTAAGAATGATTCAACTATCTCAGGTCAAGGTTACGGACCAGCGGGGAAGCCATGCTTGCGGTGGGGCGCGGGGCCGGTGAGGGACAGGAAGTGAGCTGGGCCCAGGGATCAGCTAGGAGCGAAGGTTCCAAAAATATTAGCCTGGGTGCAGGGTGGGGATCCCGCGTTTCTCAGAATATGATGGAAGTCGCAGTAAAGCAACTGGGAAAGCGCAGGAGGCATTCGTAGGCACTTTTGTGATGCTAACTAGGAAAAAAAAGAACCGGAAAACCCCATCACCCGAGCCACGCGATCGCTGAGAAATCGTCAGTGTGTGAGTGAATGCGTCTCAGTGACCCCGAGCCCGGTCTCCACCCCAGGGAAGAAAAAATCCCTATGAAAATGGCTGCTGAAAAACATTTCGAAGTATGAAATTATATTTTTCTTCTCCTAAAAATGAGCGAGTGCTCTGAAATGAGTTATTTAAAGAAATATATACTTATGGGATAAAGAAGATTTTGATACAAATTGAGAAGAATTCAAATTTATTATACTTCTTCCAAGTCGAAAGTTTATTGCCTGAAAAACCGATTGAAGTTTAGTCGTAGTTTTTATGTTAGTCGTAAAACAAAATACACTTCCTCTAGCCTTTATCACACGCTAATATTTTGCATTAGGCGACAGGTTTTGATTTTCCTAGGTAAGTCAAAATATCATGAATTTCTGAAAATTATGCCCATCTTCAGTCCGAGTTATGACATAGCCTTTTAAATCTTCCGTCTATAATCTCCTGTCTTTAAAATAAAATGTAACGACCTCCCCAGACACACACACTTTTGTACACTACGAACCAAACATCTTCACTACCAAACACGTGAAATCTAATCCCATCGCGATCAAGTTCAAGGCGCTCGGTTGAACACGGAGTCCTCGGCAATCCTGCCAGCGCGGCGCACAGACACGTCCCTATTTGTTGGTAGGAAATCGGTCGCTGGACCTGTCATCGTTAGAGGCAGAGGGTACGTGGCTGGCAGAAACGAGTCTGCACCCAGCTCCACGTGCAGACAGAGGCGAAGCCGGGGGCATCGCGGCAGATCTTTGCAAAGCGTCAGAAACGTTTGTTGACGTACCTGCTTCCGCTCCCGGGGCTTGCGTTTCCAGGGTCAGCAGGGGTTTTCCTTGTTCCCGGATGTCAGCGGAGAGGGAGGCCGGATTGCTATTTACTTTATTCCCAGGATCAGACCGTGCGGCACTTACCCCCTGTGCCGAAGCACGGGGCCCAGCGTGCGGCCGGGGACAGTGGTTCTGGGGGCCCTTCCTCCCAGCCGCAGCGACCCCCCCCTTGTCTGCGCCCTGTTTGCCGAGAGATCCCGACCAGATCTGAGGTTTGAAGGTTCTAACTCCTCAGATACCTCATTTATTTATTTTTGAATTGGCTTTTTGCAAAGAAAACATACCGTGTTCCTTCATTTTAACTTAAAATAATTTTCAGTAATGGAGCTTCTGCCAGTTCTTTCAACAATTTATTACTTTATAAATCATGGTGGCAGACGAAGTAGTTTCCTATTTTATGGAACCAAATGATGTTCTTCTTTATTTATTTCTTATCAGCTTCTCCTAAGTTTCCCCACTGACTTTTATTGCTTTCTAGATCATTTTTCTCGGCGTTCTGCCAGCATTCCCGTTTAGAACTCCCCAGAAGCTCCACGGACGAAAGACGCGATATGATTCGGTTCTATTTGTGGTTCTTTGTCTTCTTTCTCATAAATCAAGGTTTTCAGCCGCTTTATCATTTTTCTCCTCTTTGCATTTTTGAGTTGGTCAGTGTCGTTTGGATACGAAGGTGCACAGACTCGGGGTGGGTCTCTAAGGGTGGCGGGTGCCAGGGTCGTACAACCTCGCAACGCGCCGACGCCAGGTAGGGCTCCTTGGCTTCACACGCACACGCCCACTCTGCTCGTGAGCTCTCACGCCCATTCCGGCGCTCCGATCGATTCACGCACCTGTCTTGTTTTAACTCTCAGTAGAGACGGATCCCTTCCACGGCTGCTCAAAGCCGGAGGGCTTACACGTAAGCCTGCTGCACTGGGAAATCGAAGCGAGCTGAGGACAGCTCACGCTTCCTCCTGCCGAGGTCTGAGGCCAAGGGACAGGACTGGACTAATAAGGTGTGGGACCAGCCTTATCTGGTTAATAGCAGCCTTCGCCTTGGGCATCAGGGGACGAGATGCGATTTCCTTGTGCTGATGTCCTTAGGAAGGGCCATGGTGAGAGTGGACGCTGACACTTTTAATCTGGGCCCCAGAGCGGGGAGGAAACAAGCGGAGGGAAAGCGGGAAACGTGACCCCTGTGCTTTGCACCCCGAGGGCGGGGGGGCAAACCAGGTGCTGAGAATGACTGGACGGCACCCCACATTTCGCCATCGGCATTTGTTTCCGGTTTCTCATTGGTTCATCCCCTCTTCCTAAAACGTGGCCCTCCCCACATGGCCCTGCCCTTCCTCTCGGGCACCTCCAGCTTGGCGAGGTTTCGAGAGCTGCAGAAGGGACCCCGGACCCCCCGAGAGCCACGGCCCGGCACGCACGCTCCGAGCAAGCGAGCAAACCAGACGTCGCCTTCGAGGCTCGTGACGTGCGTTTGAAAGATGGCAGTTGTAATTAAATTGAGACATTTTCATTTCGAGGGTCCTAATAGTCATTCTTCACGTGGGATTAACAAACAAGAGAAAAATCAGATAATTAGCTTTCCCTTCTTTCTCTTAAAAAGCTTTATGTATGTTCGATATTCATAAAACGTCACCGAGACATAAGATTTTTTTATGATTTCAAACATATATCCCAAGGCAGTGTTTGTTATTTCTTCTAGAGAGGATTTGTGGATTTATATAACAATGCATTTAGTCTGATTAAAGAGTTTAATTAAATTTGAATGTTTCCGAAAGATAATGTTTATTCTTTTACGCAAGACTTTTGTTGGCTGCAATCTCAACCTACGGGACACCCTAATGCCGAAAAGAAAATAAATATACAAGGCCTCTGCTCTAACGTTATCAGCTGCGTTTCCCAAATCAGGACCCGCGAGCCGATGGCTGGATTTCGCTTTGCTTTAAAATCGCACAGCACAGCTTCGGTCAGCCTTCGAGCATCGTTCACACCGTGAAATAGGCCAGCACAGTCAGGGCGTCCACTGCTGCTCCAGGGGCGAGGGGGTGGAACCTGAGGGTCACCGCCTGGAGGTGCTCGCTGGGCCACGAGAGCCCCAGGAGGCAGCCTAATGGTGACGCCAATCCTGTCCTCAGCCCAGGACCTGCAGGGACGTCCGGCTGGGTGGGCTGTCCCCTTGTTGTGTATGTCACACTTGGGGAAATGCAGTCTGAACATAAATGTAACTGATCGTAACACGTGGGCTAAAGTTTTCATCAACACTTAGCCTTTAAAACAAACCTCCCCTTCATCAAACTCTTCCGAATGGACATAGAATACAGCATCCTGGAGTATAAGTCGCCTTGATCGCGTTGGGCAGATGTTGATTTTGCGACCATTATGTGTGAGTGTAAAGATCAGGGACTTAGAGACCCCGAACAGAGCCACCTCACACTCCGGTAAGGTCAAGAGGAGAGGGACAGTCAGTTCGCAAATGGCAGCAGTGAAAGAGATAACATACAGGACTTAAAAAAAAAACTATTAAAATTAGGGTCCGAGTGCACACTTCGAACATTTTTAACATTCACTTATTTGCTTTACACATACGCTGATTTTTGTCCCCGTCTGCGCTGAGCTGCTGTCACGTGGAGGCCAGAGTTCCAGGGCCGCGGACGCAGGCGCGGCGCACGCGCACACACACGCGCACACACACGCGCACACACACGCTCACACACACGCGCACACACACGCGCGTGTGCATCCCGCAAGTGGCGGGAGGGCTGTAGCAAGGAGCAGCTCTCGCACCCAGTTCCCGCGCCCGGCCTGGTGTTGCGATCCTCGTGCTGCGGCCCGAGGAGGCCTTGGGGGGCGAGCGGCTCGCAGTGGCGCTGGGGAACCAGGGACACAGACCCGGGCGTCGGGGCCCTGGCCACCGAGTTCCAACTCCAGCTGCAGGACCCGGTGGCCGAGTGGCCCGGGCGAGGTGCCCGACCTCTCTGTCGTAGTCTCTTCATGCCGGGCAGGTTCGTGGTGACAATCATGTGAGGGTGTCTTTGTCTAGATCTACCCAGGTCCGTCTGCTGTGCCAGAAATGTTCCTGGACACTGTCGGTTTTTACATTAAAAAAAAAAATCGTTAAACGCTGCGCGCTTAACCCCTGGTTTCCTCAGCGGAAGGGGCTTCTTTCCTCGCGTTTTCCCTCCCCCTCTTTCCCTCCTCCTCCCCTCCTCCCCTCCTCCCCCTCCTCCCCTCCTTCCCATTGACAACGACCATAACAGCCGCAGAGTCGAGTGACAAATAAATATGTTCTTTACTTTCACTAACTCCCACTGAATTCATTAATAATTTGCCCTCCAGGGAAAAAAGCAGAAATGGTCAACAGATGCATTATTTCGCCCACCATAGTTTACATTTTTTTTTTTAAATGCAGGGATTCAATAAAGCGGGAGGAATCTTCAAACGGCAGCCTACCTGGATTTTAACACTAAGTAAAAAAGTGATCCATTTCTGACTGATTCATGTTACTTTTAAAATGCCTAAAATACCTCTAATTGTTTTTAAATAGATTTTCGCAAAGAACATTGGATTCACCTAACGGGAAATTAAAGCAAATGGGCTAACAAAAGCATTTGTTTTGAAAAACGCTCAGAAGCAATTCCCGCCATGGTGGCAGCTCGGAAACTTCCGGAGTTGCCCTGTGTCCGGCAGGGGGCGTCACACACGAAGTGCCCAGGGATGCATGTGCCCCTGTGCTTTTGGGATTCTCTGGCAAGGCTGAGCCAATCTCAGGGAGCCAGCACTGGGGGAGGTGACGGTGTCTCCAACACACTGGGGTTCCCCAACACGTTACTGGCAGCACACCTAGAAGTTCTTGGTGACTCCCAAGAATTCTTACATTTACAATGAGAAAACAGTGAACGTTTTCTAGTTTTTACACTATACGCACTTGGATGTGATTTCATGGAGCAGACAAATGTTCAAAATCCCACTATCAGAAGCATTATCATTATCTGCATCCATTTATCTAGGAATACTTGTTTTAGGTGAATTATTTTATGTAAAACATGTTATGTTATCAACTGACTATAACAAGAAAAAAAGTGATCCGATACCATCAGCGGAAAACACAACTCTAATAGTTATTTAAGGATTTCGGGATCCAATTTTCTCTCTGTGCATTTTACTTATAAGAGATAAGGTGATCTAAGCATCGCACATCGAAGCTAACAAATTAATCAGGATAGTTCAAGTACGGGGTAGAGTTGCCTGTTAATGAAAATGCTTAATTTCAATAATGATCATTTACTTAAGGACATACGGGAATTACCCATAACAGTGAGATAAAGATTGCTCGACTTTGTCATTTGAGAACATTTCATAGACATGAATCCTAAGAAAGAGGAATACCCCAATTGTTAAAATACAAATCAAGAAAGTAGAGTCTGCGAAGTCAAAGGCAGCCAAATCAACATCAGGGTTTTCAATACAATGTACTATTTAAAAAACCAAGTATATTCAATTAATACATACGATACGTATGGTGGCATAATTTGATAATTTGACAATTTATGAAACAATGTTATTTACTCAAAAACATTATTTATTGATTTCTGTATATGTATTTAAAACATATGTAGGTACCTGATTTTCATAGTTTAAATATTGCTTATAAATATGTAGTAAGGGATCTATTATCTAAATAGATGCTGAGAACAGAAGATTTTTCTGTACCAGCAAATATCAAATTATAGCTCAGTAAATAATGTCTATTAACTTTATATAATTTCAATATTTACCTCTATAAATTAGTCATCGGTTCCTTCAGAATATTTTATTTACCAAATGATCTTATTGCATAAAACGAAAAATTTTAAATTTTTGTCAGTTCTCATGTGTGTTAAGTTTTGAAACTGCCTAAAATGTAAAGAAAAACCCGAAGAATTTCTATTGATAACGTTCCGTCAGAGACTGAATATTTAATTTCCAAAGTAAGAAGAGCAACTCTTTGGAATAAAGTCACTGCCAAAACTAAGCAGAAACTAGGAAATTGGGAAAACGTGTAAAGATCATGATATTTCACCAAAATATGGTGGAACTCCTTCCTGTAGATTCCTCTTCCCAGCCCGTCAGCTGAGATTTCTCTACGACCAGTCAGCTTATTGGATAACCTGGCGTTTAAAGATTGTTTGAATGACCTCCTAATTAAAAAGCACAAATCACACCCCTATAAAAATGGCAAGTGGACCAGGGCTTAGCCGATCTGAGCCTCTTTCAGCGGGGTTTTACAGTCCTGGAGCGTGTGATTGCGGTTTGAACGGTGTCGTCTTGCTGGCCCACGGTGGTGACATGTCCACAGGCAGCAGCCCTCGCAGCCACACCCCCGGGACCGGAGCTAGAAAGGCCAATGTGCACGACGACGGGGCTCCGTGCTGATGGGACAATGTGATGTCATCGTTGCTGGTTTCTGAATTTAAACAGTAGCGTCTATGGGGAACAGTCAAAAATAGCTTTTTTCTCAGCCCTCTAAAGAAGAATGAGATTTGGAGCCAAACTGGTAAGAATAAGATGGAGATAAGAGCGTGTTTTTAACTCAAAACGAAGCCCCACCTCCTTTCTGAAAGAGATGGGCTGGCGAAGGGACAGGTCGCAATGAGAGGAGAAAGGCACTTGGCATTTGCCCGGCCCCCTCCGACGAGGGCCCCGCTCCTCCGGGAGCGGCCGTAATTAGGGCTCGCCGTGCTCTGGGAACAAAGGCCTGTCACAGAGAAGAGCCCACGCTGAGCGAACCCCCCGCAGTTACATCTCCCAGGTCCCTCTCCCCACCCTGAAAAGAGGAAATGGAGAGTAACAGAGGAGGGGGGCCTGGCCAGAGCTAGGACAGAAGGAGCCCCCCGTCCCCACCGTGTTACAGAGAGAAAGCTCCGTTTGGGGCAGGAGGACAACTCAGCACTCAGCACTCAGCACTCAGCACTCCTGGGGCCCAGTGACCGCGGTAGAGGAAGCCGGGTGGGAGACACCGCGCAGCAGGCTCTTGCTCCTCCCATCAAGACGCAGGGCTTCGACTGATTCGTTTGCCTTGAGGAGTCGCGTTGCTTTTCTGCTTCTCCTTGACCCGGCAACGCAAAGATGAGATGGCACAGCAGTGACGGTGGCAGCCGGAGCCCCTCTGCAGGCCCTCTGCTCAGTTCCCCGCATCCCAGGACGACACACTGCCGTGACTGGCGAAGTATGCGTCGTTGAAACAAAATCTAGTTTGCTCGCTCCGTTAATTTTAAAGAAGGGCAAAGTGTGCGTCGAGGATTCTGTCCTACTGGGTTCACGGTCTCCCTGATGCCTCCTGATTCTCAGATTCCTCCGGGCAGAAGCCCCATATCCACAGGGAATGTAGGCGTTGGTATTAGGGTTGCATCCTTAGACTCCTCGCCCAGCAAATTCCATCAGGAGAAGTTTGTTTTTAGGGAATTAAGAGGCAGTTGCGAAGCAGTCGACAATTCAGACGGTGGATTTTCATCGCTTTCGATGGCGTGAGTGATGCGGTCAGGCTGCACATTTCTGCGATGATCTAGGGGCTCTGCCTACAGAGCAGTAGACAATGGGCCGCGTCCTAAACAGGGATGTGTCTCCTGGGTGTTCAAAATACAGTCATAAGTGAGAAAGGGAGCGCAAAAGGCTTAGAACACATACATGCTACTTACGGGCCCATCATATGTTAATGTTGTTAACACATAGATTATTTTTGAAAGAGATAAAATACAAAATTATGATGGCAGATGATGTTTATATGGTATGTGAGAGAATTTAGTCACTAAATTATCTAGAATAGTGACAGAATTTTTATATTTTGGCCAACACTCTGTACTTCTCTTCATTATGCATGGGTAAATTTCTTTGGCAATACCCCTAGGTGGCAGGGTAATATTATGATACTTTAGTTCAGTATTCTTCTAACCTTAAAAAAGTGAGAGAGAGAGAAACAGAGAGAGAAAAAGTCAGAAACGAATTTCTCGAATCTTCAACCTTGAATCTGGATGTCTGCAAAAATAGAAAGACAATGTAATACATCGGTTGGCGGTAGCTGGCCTTAACGAGTTTCATCACCAATATGGAAACAAATAATGTGTTTGCGTTTCTCAAAAACTGTATGAAGAAGAAGAAGGCTCTCTCTCACGCTGGTCAAGAGGAGGTGCGAGAAGAGGTCTCAGAGCCCGTTCCCCACCCCTCCTCCAGGCCGTTGAAAGTTCATTTATTAGGTGATAACTTCTTGCCAACTCTCACATATCATTTACTAAGACTGATTTTGAAAAACCCAACAAAACAAAAGCAAAACAGTAACCAGCGTTCGGGGCATGGGTCACGGCTAAATTGTTTTTAATTTTGTCAAACTAAAATTTTAGAATTCGTTTGTTGGTTTTTTGAACCTGACTAGAATAATGGTCTGCCATGATAATCACTAAACTATAAAATTTAGAGATTAGCAATGTAGCATAATATAAAATATACTGGAGGTAGCAACCAATAAAACTTGCCTTTCTCTTTATGACAATTGAAACTTGACAAATGAGGTGTTTTATATGTGATCATATTACTCGTTTTTATTATCCGGTGGAGCTATTTCTGCTTAAATCTATTATATGAATCTTTGTGACTATTAATGAACAAAAATCATACCTAAATGTACATACATTGCAAAATGTCATAAAATATATTTTCTCCACAGTGACCGAGACTCATTATTTTGACATGTATATTCATTTTTTGAGGAACTATTTAGGCACTGCCTACTGTAGGCCAAGGTTACGTGATGCGTGGAAGGGCACACATGGCCCTGTCCTCTCTCCCTCTCTCGGGGCACAGAGGCACAGTGAAGGCCGCACTCTGGGGGCCACAGAAACTCGTCGGGCAGGCCGGGGAGGGACGTACCCCGCAGACAGTCACGGCAGCTCCACAGAGCAGACGGCGCCAACTCCCTATGGAGGATGAGTCAGAATTCACCCTGGGGCAGAGGAGATGACTCTGAAGGGCACACAGTTACTTATACACCAAGGGGCAAGGGACCAAACACGTGACTCCCTCACTGTCACGTGAGGACAGCAGTGCACGAAGCTCGTGGGTCATCGTGAGGATCCAGTCGGAGATACCAGGAGGGCACTTTGAAGAGTGCCTGGCACATAGGAATACGCAAGAGATGGGAGCTCCATGCTGGGAAGGGAGAAGGAGGCGGGAAGGAGGCGTCCGGAGGCAGGGAAGACAGAGGGCGTGGCTTGCTCAAGGAGCTGAAACGAGTCACGAGTGCCCGTTAGAGGAAGGGCTGGGCAGGGAGCTCCGGCTATCACCTGGGTGGGGCGACGGAGTTGTAATGGAGACAGTGAGAAGTTCAAGGATGTGCAGAAGGCGGGGCTGGCCACGGCGTCTGGTGACAGGACAGGAGGGGTGACAGAGCGAGCAATCGAGGGTGCCCCGACGCCCCCGGCTGGGGCTGCTGCGTGGCGTCAGGCCCTTAAGTAGGGACGATGCAGTGCCACCCCGCTGGTGAAGGGGATGACTCGGGTTCTGGACGTGAGCCGTGTCAGGTGACACGCTCGGCCGTCAGTGGGGACGGCCATTGGTGGAGACGGCCAGCACAGAGTTGGCTGTATGGGGCGGGGAGGCGGGAGACTGGGAAGAAGATAGAGGATCGCGATACATCATCAAACAGAGCGCGAAGCCACAGAGGTAGCAAGGACGCTCAGAGACAGCGCGTGAACGGGGAACGGGAGTGACCCGGGCAGGGTTTGCGGGACAAGAACTTTCTGGGGACAGCGGGAATCGGAGCTGCAGGCACCTGGGCCGTGGCCAGAAGCGTCAAACTGAGCTGGGGCACGCGAAGAATCGCCGAATAAAAGGAAAGAAGGTTTTTCATAAGAAAGGATGACTGAGCAGCCCGATGAGCTAAGGAGTGAAAAGTGGTCAGCGGATAACTACTGAAAAGGCGTCCTTGGCAGACTCGTCCCGCGGGGCTGGTGGAGGGAGGTGCGTGGATGGGAGACAAAGACGTTTATATCGAAGTCTGTGTCTGTGTCAGTAACTAGACCTACGTCTATCTACGCGTGATCTGTACCAATATCATCTGTATCTGTCTCTACCCACGTCTGCCTCTCCGTCTGCCTCCCTATGCACATATCGAGAACTGCAGATGGATTTCTCACTGGTTCCTTGAGAAACGCAGCGGGGAGACGCCTCGGTCGGAATGGAAGAAGGGAGACCACCGCGGGCATTATCGACGCTCTGCTTCTCCGCTGTCTTTCCTTCCGCTCCTGCCCCCAGTCCGTGGTTTTAGCTTGGAGCCATACTTCTCCTTCGAGCCAGAGAAGGGGCCTGGCGTTCTGCCTGCTGCAGGCCAGCCTCGTCCCCGACTCCACTCCTGTTCCTTAACTCTATGCTCATGCCACCTGCCGTTCCTCGATTATTTGAAACTGATTCTAACACGCAGCCAGTATGTATTTTTAAACTGCACTTAGTATGATTTGTTAAAGGGATTTCTAGTGCTAGCTGATGTAAGAAATCCCAAATGTATAATGGCTCCAAGGCAATAGAAACGGTGCATTTCTCTCTCGTGGGAAGTCCAGAACAGGGGTCCTAACTGGCAGCAGACTGAGCTCCCGCCCCACCCGACCCTCACCCCATGGCGCCCACACTTGGGCTGTCCTGTGGGCGGGCAGAGAGGGGTGTGTGGACGCGGGTTCAGTGGGCCAGGCCGGGCCACGCATCCTGTTGCCCGAAAGAGTCCAGTGGGCACTTTGGTGGCCGGGCAGTCGGCCTTGGACCCGGGAAGGCGGATTCGGAAGGTGGGGGACATCTCAGCATGCCCCAAGGCTCTGCCAGCAGCAGCATCTGGATGTCTGTTCACCACGAAGGCAGCCGGAAGGGAGGCCAAGAAGGGAGAAGGTGACGAAAACCTCGTTTTTCCACCAAAGAACTTCATAGAAGCCCTGCCCCCTCTTTTTCCATCCCATTTAACTGTGGCGTTATGCTGACTTCATCTCCAAGGCAGGTGGAGTGATCTCCCAGCTTCCTCAATGCCAGAAGCCCTGTGAACTGTCCGGCCAGGCACTGGGCTCCTGGGTCCCCACACCCGGGCTCGCTTCTGGGCTCCACTGCGTGGCAGCGGGTCCTCAGCCGCAGAACCACCTCGACCTTTGCAAGAGGCGGGTGGTGGCGGCACCTCCTCCGTCAAGCTGGGGTTCCTCAGAATCAAAGCGTAAGGCCGTGCGCAGCCCAAGCCGACAATATCAGGGACCTTTCATATGAAATTAAAGACTGAGCCATGGTAGGATCAAAGCTGCACAGTGATGAAGACAAGAGACAAGAGAAGAAAGAAATATCGGGGCAAGGGGCGCCCTTGAAGTGAGAAAGATTTATTTTTCACCAAATGAAAAGAAACACCACTGTGGCCAGCAGGCAATGGGTAGATTAAACCTCATTATTCCCCAAGAGGTTTTCAGGGTTTTAAACCCTCAAGATCAGAAAATGTGACAATTAATGGAATTCACTCCATTAATTCATAAGTGATGGATTAAAATGAAATATTCTTACGAGAAGGGAAGGGAGTCTCTGCGTCTTTTATTCAACTTTAAGACTTAATATTCTGGGAGGGACACAGAGGCTCCCGCCTGGGCAGAATGCCTGAACCTGGATGACCTTATTTTTTAATCAGTTGAAAATACAACATTTATGTATCATGTTTCTTGTGCTATACTTTGCAAAAATGAAATTTAAAAGTTATGTATACAAACCAAGACCTATGCATTGAAACACATATCCACTTCTTTGACCGGAAGTTTACATGTCATTAAGATGGTAAATCTTTCTAACCTAATTCATATATTGAATACCATCCTAATAGAATTCCAGCGGCATGTTAAGAACATAGCAAAAAATCATTCTAAAGCTTATCCAGAAAAAGAAATATAGAAAAATAGGGATGAGAACTATAAAAGGAAGCGTAAAGAGAAGCCTGTGAGCTACCGGATAATAAAATGCATTTTAAAGCTAAATAATTAAAACATTAGGATGTGGTATGGGCACAGCAACTGATGGGGAGATTAGAGGAATAGAACTGAGAATCTAAAAATAGATCCACTTTCATATGCAAATCTAATATTTGACAAGAGATGGCCTTTTACCTCTGGGGAAAATTTGAACTTTTAATAAATGATGTTCATTCAACTGACAAGTATTTAAAAAGAAAGAAAATAATTTAGAAGCTTTCTCATTCCCTGAGTGAAAAGAAGTTCTAAAAAGAAACACACAGACTTTATATTTCATGTTCTAAAAAATTTATGCTTTATGTTCTTAAAAAGCAAAGAAAAAAATCATGTGTCACTCACATATTATAGTACGATCGATATTTGTTAAAATAATTTAAAGAAATATGCTCTTACAGTAGAAGTAGATTATCTAGGAAAGACACAGAGTTACTCCCTCCTCCAAAAAAATAAATATGGGGAAAGACATAACATCTATGTACGACTAAACGACTAAACCAACATTAAGAGACAACAGGCAGGTAACTTAAAAGAAAATTTGAAACACAAACGACAAAGGTTTACTGACTAGTTTTTAAATTATTTTTCGATTTCAATAAGAAAACTAAGTCAGTAACATCAATAGGACGTGAGAAAAGAAGACTAGAAAGTAATTCACAAGAAAAAAAATGAGCCTGCAAACGGACAAGACATTCGAGAAAGACAGTCATCCCTAGAGGTAATCAGACAAACACAGATGAAAACAAACAGGTATGTTTTGTTCTCACGTCAGCAAATGTTAAAAACGGTAAAAAACCAAAATGGTAACGTTAGGAACAAATCCATCCACTCGACAGCATTTGTCTGACGCTAGCGCACGCCGGGCAGGGCCGCGAGGGCCAGGGGTGCCCTTACGGAAGGGAAGGAGGCCCACCCGGCACCAGCAGAGCCACACGCAGGTGGCAGTCGAGGAAGACGTCTACTGTGCCAGGAGTGGCATCGCCAGGGAGGATGACACCCTAACGCTCAACAGCCCGAGCTCTGGATCCAGAGTCTCGGGGTGGTTTTTAGGAGTAGAGGGGAGCAGGGCAGTGGAGGCGCTGGCGGGCGCGTCTTCGTGGGAGGAACTGGGAGCTCAGCAGCGACCCTTTCTGCACAGCGGCCCCTCTGCCTCTGTGGCGGGGCGTGGGGGTGGGCGTGGGGGTGGGACGCGAGACTCTGGTTCCAGGTGCAGCTGGAGATCAAGGTTCTCTCCTCTGTGAAAGCCTCTGCTTCATGACTGTCGTTTGGGTTCGCCGTGTCTGAAAAGCGACTCAGTATCTCATTAAACAGGACGGGACCGTGTCAAGCTGGTTCTGTGGTTCCAGTACTTGGAATGAGAAATGTGTCATCTACTGGCAGGAGACCCGCACGTGGATAGCTGTCTGGGACTTGGCTGCAGAGGTACCGAACGTGGAAAATCTATGACCCAGGAGCTATGACCGTTGGGGAAAGCGTCCTAACAGAATAGACTCAGGAAACTAATCACAACATTGGAAAAAAGAGAAAATGGAAGTAAAATTATTTATATAGAGATGAAGAATTGTAACCATAAAAATTATGCATGGATGTTTTGCTAATTGAATTGAATTAGGTAACATACTTAAAAGGCAGCTGTATGTAGCCATTAAAACAAAGTCAAAGATCTGTATCTTTTTTTAACCATTGAAAGGTGTCTGTGCTACACTTTTAGGTCAATGAATGCATGCTAGGAGGACTATGGATGACATCACCGTCCTTTTGGGGGTCGGTGTGGATAAGCTATAACGTCGGTCACCCTCCCAAGCACCGAACTGCACTAGATTCTGAGCGGTAAACAGAAATTTTATAAATAGAAAAAAAAAATGCTTTAATTTAGAAAACACAAAACAAGAATAACAAAAAGTTTAAATTTGGTTTTCGTAGCTGAGCTTTGTCACTGTGCGCCCGTCCCGAGCAGGCGTCTGAGGGACGCGGGCTCCTCTGACGTGGGCTGCAGGTGGGACCCGGTTGTCCCTGTGGACCGTGTGATTCCAGCCTTTCTGAAGGGACAGAAATTCCCTTCGGCTATTATTTCCTTCTTTCAGTCATTCGAATGTAAGATTCGAATCTGGGACGAAAAATGTCACGGACTCGCGAAAGCAGAGCTTGTTCATGTTAACGAGTCTTAGGTAGAAGTTGAGAGAAGACAGATACGCTAACCCACCAGGGAGAAACCTTCGGTTTTCCATAATCGACTCTAAGATTCCCCACGAGAACCGAGATGGGAGTGAGGTACTGTAATCTGAGAATCTCCTTCTGGAAGCCGAGGCCTTACAGGGAAGAAGGGCTTCTCCCAGGGGTCCTGCGTGACTCCAATCTCAGCCACCTGGCGCCTGAGCACGTGGGAATTTACAATCGACCATCTTTTTCAGCAAAAAAGTAAGAAACTGCCTGCGTGGTCCTGATGCCTGTCAGAAGAACCATGTTAGGTCACCAGTGAACCCAAAGCAAAAACATTCTAGAGACCAGGACGAGGTGCTTGTAGACAACATCACGATGCTGGGGAGAGTCACAGGGCTTCTCATCTGCATCATGATCACCCTGGAATTAGTTTCCTGCTATAAGCTGGTGTTCTTATACATTGGTATCACAACATTTCTCTAGATTATAAATGTGTCACAGTTATATTCGGATTCATTTAAATAACATAAGAGTCTTTAGAAAATAAAAATTGGCCGTGTGGAGTAGACGCCCCAAGGTCCCAAACCTCAGTGCTAGGTTTGTTTGATAATCAGCGAGAAGCATTGCTATAAAGAAAGGAAGCTCCCTGAGCCATAAGCCCGGACCGGACACCCATGGTCTTTGAAGGGACTCCCATCATTCTGGAGAATGATGACTCAGGCGTTCGGTGTGCGTGCTCTGCCTTCACAGGGCTTTGCGCATGTGGCCGATGTCTATTTGGGAGCATGTCACTTAACCTCCACCTTCTTCAGCTTTTGTCAATACAATAATAGAAACAATGTTCATAATAATTATTATCAGCGTTATAATCATAATACTATCTACCTCATGGGTCGGTGGTAAAGGTCAGAGGAGACAGTAAATCTGATAAGTTACATAAAGAATGCCATAGATGAAAGCATGGTGTGATTTAAAGGGTCATTAAATTTACTAAAAAGATAATTAGCAAAAAAAAAAAAAGAGAAAGATCTTACCTTTTTGACTACCTGTCTCAAAAACAAAAACGAAAACAAAACAAAACTAACTACAGGCAAGATTGTGGTCAAACCATTGTGACCTCCCTGGGAGCAGTTAGCTAGACACGTAGGCGTGTGTCCAGGGCAAAAAACAGCTGTGGGAAGGTCACTGATTTCAGGGGCAAACTGATAGAAAGTCACAGGTTTGCTGTATTTTTTGTCTTGTTTCAATATGCTTCTCCCTCGTGAGGTTCATGTGAAAATTATACCCCTTATGACGTCTCAAAACTTATCAGAGGCTTAAGGGTGGGGACAGAAATCAAAGAACCAAATCAGTTGAGCTTGTGAAAAATTTTATGCAAGAAGGACCCAGTTAGGTGGAAGACTGTGAGTTAGGACTTCTCGTTGGCCTTTAAAATGCTCATTCTGTGGGTAGCTCTCATAAGTGCTCCGATCATAGTGTTTAAACGTCACTAACAAAGCTCTTGCCACTCTAGGTCACTGATAAACGGTAACACACATCGGTTACTCTGCTCTCCACAAACCTGTGTGAGGGTCAGACCAGCACCTCCAGAAGCACAGAAGACCCAGTATCAGAGTCCATTCCAAGTCGCAGATCACCCTACAGGAGGATCCTGGCCCAAAGCAGGCGTTGGGAATAAAACGCCATCTCCTCTCAACTGCCAAACAGCTCCTTTGTGTTACGACTTCTGATAAATATTGTGAGTATTCTAATTTCATCTCAGTCATTGCTGATGGTTTTCCTTTAAATTTTCATGTTTTCTTACCCTCTTGCTACAACAGGAAGGTCGCAGAAGTAAACAAAATAATTGTCACTGTTATTCATAATTCTGCTATTTTTATAAAATTATTATTCAACAGAGAACACATTTAAAAAAATATTTCTAAACAGTCTTAAAAGTTTATAAAGCCAGATTACCTGTGAGAATCATTTTAATCATTTTAATAGGTAAGCCAGATTACCTATGACAATCTAAGGAAAATTATATATGGAGCTGTTTATACTCCCCCAGTATAAATAGCCGTTAAGATAGATTTTTTTCTATAAAGGAATGACTGTCAGGATGCCCTGGTGTTTTCTGAGCTCTGCTAACCATATCGGATGCTTGAGCTTTGGGCCTCAGTGGATTGTCAAGTGTGAACACTCAGATTAAAGCTTTAAGTAGTGGCACGCTTCAGGTAATTGGATAGAAAAAGGAACACATTTTATTTTCCTATTTTGTTAAATATTCGATCAAACCGCACAGTTTGAGTGTGACTTTGTGCCTTTCCGGGTGTCATCCATCTTCCTCTCAGGGGCCTTGTGTGGGAGGTGTTCAAGGCCTCCATCCCCAGCGGTTCAGAGGATGATCCATTAGGACCTCAGGAAGGAGACCATGAAAACCTGTTGGAGACACAGGACAGGGTTGCTAATTCACTGTTCTTAACACTTCAGCTAACCCAACAATGTGTGAATGAGCAGGAACTTCACACCCCCTTTTGAGAGGAAAAATCAAGCAGAGCCCTTCCAAAGGCACAGCTCCTTGGCTGGGAGGGTAATGTGTCCTGACAGACCCAGGAGAAGGCCTGGGCTGTGGGCTGACTTCTCTTTCACGGTGACCTTGAAATGCTGAGGGAAAGCTGGAGAGAAAAGCAATTTCATCTTTGAAATTACACACCACTGTTCTCATTCATCTTGATAAGCACTTTTAAGGAATCAAAAGAGGAAAGGAGGTGGGAATATTGCTTCTATAAGGGTTATGGAGACCTTCCTTCTGCAGAGTCAGTTTAAAGTAAATTTAGATGTTCAAAGATGCATTTGATTTCTATTGTGAGGCTAAATTGGCCACTTTTAGAAGGTTGGGGGGAGAAAAAGAAGAAAAAGACGCGAAAGGAAAAATATAGAAAAAATGTTATAAAACAAAACTGTTGTGTGTTCTACTTTGAAAATAAAATTTAGAATAAGTTCCGGAAAGACCCGTAGTCTGAAATGTGCTTTCGGTCATTAATGTTTATTCATTCGACAGCCCTCTTGATTAATGCTTTGTAATTGTTCAGATGATCCTCGAGAAAGGCTATGCCATTCATTAAAATGTTACGAAACGCTAGAAATAACAGGTTAAAAAAAGATCACTTATAATGTGACAATAACATCAAAACGATTTTCTCATCAAAAATAAATAAGGTAAGTAAACATTTTTAAACGTGCTCTGGTTCTGTTTCTCTACACGTAAATCCGGCGAGCTATTTTGTTCTCATATTTCCACCTGTGTGAATTTGGGGTGTGTCTGTATTATTCTCTGTGTGTGTGTGTGTGTGTGTGTGTGTGTGTGTGCGCGCGCGCGGCCTCTCCCTTGAGAATAACCTCGCTCAGCTCACCTGTGCCATCGTCAAGTCTGTGAGCCCACACAGCTGGGGGCTCTCACGAGCATGACATAATGCGTCACACAGAATCCGCCCTTCTCGTCTGGTCTGGGGAGTCTCCATTATGACAGGAGCTGTCAGCCCCTCTTTGGAACCCAGCCCTGACCAGCCGCTCCCCTATTGCCATGAGAGCTCCCTAAGATAAAGGGGGACCCCTGGGTATAAAGCTGAGAGGAAGCCACGAGGGGCAGGAATTCGGAGTAAACGCGATGAGGCTGCGTTGGGAACAAGCGGGGTGAGGGTCACCACTGCAGCGGGCGCAAGAGCAGGTCAGACCGGTGGTGACCGGAGGGTGGGGAGCAGGGGGAGATGGACGGGTAAAGGGGTCAAATATGTGGGAACAGAAAGAAATCTATGTATGCGCCGTGAATATATAATACAATATACGTCTGCTTACTGTTGAATCGTACACTTGAGACTCACTGGCTTTTGTTAACCAATGTTACCTGAATAAAAAATAAAATAAAATAATAAAATAAAATGTTTAAAAAGTTAAAAAAAAGAAGACGAAGAAGAAGTAGCAGGCCAGCCTCACGCACACGGAGCCTGGAGAAGGGGCGACCGATGAGAAAGACGACGGGGACCCTGTGTGGACATCCCTGGTAGTGAGCGGACGGCAGAAAGAAAGCCACTTCACGGTCCCTCCCTTTCCTGATGAGAGACCCCCCAGGAGGAAACGGGAAGAACCGGTGTCGACCCGCCAAGGGTAACAGTCACTCGGCCTCCCTGCGTCCTGCTGCCCCGCCTGGCGCCCGCTGGATCCGGCCCCGGACGGGGTGGGGACCGCGCTCGGCGACAGCTGCTTGGGAGCAGTAGTGACCGAGAACAAAACGCCTGGTGGGCACTGAGATCGGCTTCCTCGGGTACAAACGCGGGGGTGGGGGGCCTTCTCCTGGCAAGGCTGTGCTCGCCTCCAGGGACCTCCTGCCTGCAGACTGGCATGTCCCCGGCTTGGCGACACTCCCTCGCTGCCATGCCTTCGTCAGGGGCTTGTTTGGATGGGTCAGCCTGCCGTCGTTACTCAGAAAGATTCTCATGCATGGAGGATGAGAGAGAGGGCAGCCATGCCACCACTGGGCCGGCCGAGGGCATCTCAGGGGCTTGGTGTCTCGGAGCACCTCCGCCTGACTCGGGGCAGGGCTGACGGGTCCCTGGACCTCTGGGCCGCGGACGGTGGCCTCAGAGCATGGAGCGCATTTAAAGATGTCTTCACCGGTCCCCACGTGCACCCTCCGCCAGCACGCACAAGCTTGGGGATGTGGGACAGGTCGCACCACCTTGCCACACTCACCCCTTCTGTACATGGGGATGGACGCAGGTCACAGCACGTGAGGCCCTATGGCTGGGAAGCGCTCGGGGCCGCTTGTGACACGGACTGGAGCTGGGAACAGCATTTCCTCCCAGCCACGAAGATCCCGGAGAGAGTCGCTGACAGGTGGACGGTCGCCTAGCTCTCCTGTCCTCTGTCCCTCAGACTCCTGGTGAAGCGCCGCTGCAGCCCAGGGCAGGCAGTAAGGCAAGAGATGACGGGAGAAGAAGTTCACCAGTCACACTACTCACCGCCATCGCCACTGCGAGTCGCTGACGGAGCTGCTCTTCTCGCCACCACCTGGGACACCACCGCCACCGCTGCCACCGCCGCAGCCGCCGCCACCACCGCCATCGCCACTGTCGCCGCCACCGCCGCGGTGTTGAGCGCAAAGCCCGGCTGAGGGGCTGCAGAGCGTCTGCGAGACCCTCGTGCTCAGACACCCCCCTTCTAAACGCTCATCCCCGTTCACCTGGTCACGCTTATTGCACGGTGAGTGTACGTGTGTGCGCGCGGGAGCCAGGCGGCTGGGAGGTCCAGGCCAAAGTGCTGGTCGATTTTGTTCCTGGCGAGAGACTCTCCCCAGTCTGCAGTCGGCCAGCTTGTCACTGTGCCCTCGGCCGGCCTGTCCTCGGTTGCACGGGGAGAGAGAGGGGACTAGCTCTGTTCTCATCTTCTGACAAGGGCACTAATCTCATCCTGGGGGCCACACCCTCCTGAGCTCACCTAAACCTAATCACCCCCCAAAGCCCCTTAATCCACATGCCATCACGCTAGAGGCTAGGACGTCAACAAATGAATCCTGGGGGGACGTCAACATTCTGGCTACAGCCTGATCCACAGGCTGGGCGCCTCTTGGGAGACGCTCCCAGACATCCTGACGCCTCAGGTGCCTCTGAACCTTCAGAATTGTCCCGTATTCCCAAGTATGATGTAGCACACCTCCCTGTGCTGCAGGACAATGTGGCTTTCCCCCCTCAAAGCCACTGCTGCTGCCTCAAAACCTGCTGTCGCCGTACGTCGCGTGCACGGGATCCACCAGGGTTAAGGTCTGCGTACCGCACCTGGGGATGTCTTCAGGAGGAGTTATGGGTTGACTTCTGTCCCACGAAACGACATGTTGAAGTCAAATTCCTGGTACCCGTGAACTTGGCCTTATTTAGAAACAGGTGTAGCATGTTAAAATGAAGTCATTAGGATGGACCCTGATTCAATGTGAGATAAGCACCCTCCGGGACAAAGCCAGATGACAACAGACGCAGAGAGTGCAGTGATGCCGCCATTAGCCAGGGCATGGCAAGGATTGATGGCCGCCCCCGGGAGCCAGCACCAGCAAGGACGAGCCTACTCAGAGTCTCCCCGGGAGCACAGCCCTTCAGGCCCGTCCTCCAGGATGCTGAGAGAGTGATCTCTGTTATTTTAAGCTACTCAGTTTGTGGATATTTGTTACAGAAAGGAAGTGAAGCCCAAGGACCGAGCCAGCTTGTCCCAGCAGGAGCAAGAGCACACGTAGGATTAGAGCTGGAGGGTGTTTCATCAACGGCCCAGAACAGGAAATTGGTGGGGAAGAGTATGTTGGCTTGGGGTGCTTTTCCTACGTACGGAATGTACCACCTTTGCAAAATCCTCATAAAAGGGTGCGTACTTACGACCAGCATACACCCTAGAAGCCTTGGGGAAGCAGTGACCCGGCGTGCGAGCCGCTGAGACACCAGAAGTCGTGTAGCCAACCGTGGAGGAGGGACGGACAAGGCTGGGAAGCGGCACGGGGCGTCCATGCACCGCGTGAGGCCAAGCGACTCAGAGCCGCGTCCGGGAAGGCCCAGAGGACTCGCCCTCTTCCGAAGCCCTAAGGGATGATCTGGTGAGAAGGAACGAGCGTCCCTTCTGGCCGGCGGGGCCGAGGACAGGAGAGGCGAGGTCGGGCTGCTCACTGATAGCGATGGAGACCAGAGGACTCTGAAACAGTAGAGGCCAGACGTTGGTGCCAAGGGGTGGGGGGCGGTGCTTTCCTTGGCGATTAGCAGGCAAAGCGGCATATTCCAGAGGGCCTGACCCGCGATGCATCACCGAGATGTTCACAGAGCACAGCGGCCCAGACGGCTGCGGCCGAAGGCGCCGATCGGCTTATAAAGCGGAGCCTGAGGAAAACCGAGGACACGCGTCTCAGAAGAAATAAAATAAAGGTCCTGCTCTCCTGCCCGGTTTCCCGTCCTGAGTCCGTTTCCGAGCCGGAGCCCAGCGTTTGAAGAGGCGATCGAGCTTCAGGCGTGAAGACCCTGCAACAGCATGACCGTCGCACGTGACATCAGTTCTTCCTGTCATTCCTCAAGGGACCGATGGCCCTTTTCCCGGGTAACTGTACCTTGGGCAAAGGGGAGTGCGCAGCTGCCTTGACCTGGCTGGGATGCAGGGCGGGGCAAACTCCCCGATCTGGGGCGGGGACCAAGCCCTGCCTCAGAGAAGAAGCCGGTCCTTCGGTGGAGTTTCCAAAGAATTCAACGCACACGCCCGAAGCCGCGGTCAGAAGGAGAGTTTGTTAAATAAGGGGTAACACCCACAGAGAACGTGACCCTGAGTGGGACCCAGAGGGACAGAGGCAGTAGAGGTGGGGGCAGTGAGACACAGTAGGGGCCCTGGGAAGACCCCCAGGTGCGTGTTCCGGGAATTCAGTTTATATATCATTCCTTAGTTCCTGCGAGTTACAGTTTAAAGACCTTGTTAACCCATTTCCTTTGATATGGACACACAGTGAGGAAGGGGGCGGGGAAGCGTCTGTTGCGTGAAAGGTGAGAATATGTAGCCGGCAGCTCCCAGCCTGAGATCCATACGTGCGCCATGGTTTTGGCCCTGCGGAATGAAGGATTTTATTTGTGTGGGCGACACTTAGAGACTCTGTGGTTCCTGTTTCCCCCCCGCAGGTGCGGGGAACGGGCTGTTAGCGTCCCCGGCAGGAATCTCCCTTTGCTCTACAGCTGCCCTCCCGGCCCAGCCTGGCACAGGGCTGACCAGCACATCGCAGTCCCTCGGCTGAGATAATTTTGACAAGCAGACACGAAGCGTCCTTGTGCGTTCCTTACATCAGAGCGGGTCCACGTGCTCTTAGCTAATCATCCACCACCTGAATGACAGTGTCTCTGTTGGGTCAATGGACCCACCTGGTGCTCGGTTCCCTAGCGACCAAATACACAGTCGGACAGACAGCTCGGCAGTTGGCGTAACCCTCAACACAGCTCCCCTCGTTTGCGGAGTCAAACCTACCACAGTGAAAGCCACCCTCCCACCATCTCGAGCCAAGAGAGGAAATCACGAACGTAGCCTTCCAGAAGGCACGGTGGAGAGAAGTGCCATGCTGGGGGCCCGGGAGGCACGGGGTGGGGGGTTCCCTCATGTGTGCATTTCATTGACCAGCTGGTCTCCATAGGAATGATGGGTCTACGGTGAGCTCACCCAAGCAGCTTACCCAAACTCAGTCGCTCTATTAGACACACGCCATGTTTGCTAGATCAAGTACATATGGATATCATATGTGGTCCTGGACGTGGCTAAAATGTTTTTTTTTTTTTCTTTTTCTTTTTCAATCTCGTTGAGAAAACAGATGAGATATAGCTTGTTTTCACATGCCGTTGACCACAATATTCCTTTCCATTTTTGCCCCAGGGCTAAAGGAACTATACCGTCCTCTGTGGTGACATAATCCATGGAATCCTGACCTATTGTACTGGTGACATCACGTTGATCAGACCAAGTGAACAAGAGGTGGCAAGCATGAGTAAAGTTTTAGGAGAAACGCGCCCTCCCAGGGGTGATGGATAAAACGTCCAAAGATTCAGAGACCTGCTGTACCCACGAACATTGGAGGGGTCTGATGGCCAGGAGCTCGTTAAACCAAACGATGAGATCACATACTGCCTCCTGTAAAGAAAGACGCACCATGGCCGCTGGGGCTGTGTGGCTTCTGCAAAGAGCATATTCCACCCCTTAGAAACGTCCCTGTCCACATACTGAGTCCACTCAGGAGGCTGCAGGCAGGGGACGGAGCCCAGAGCAAGAGAGAGCTCTACGGCAGGTGTAGACCCTGGAGCAAAACGCCCTCCCACTTAGGTCACGTGATCTGTCAGCCTCTGTGTCATTGGAGATGCCAGTGATGGTGAGTACTCAGCAAGCCTGAATCTAAAAATCACAGTGACAGAAGACTCTGGGGGCCGAAGCCAGGGACGGCATTTCTGGCAGAAAATTACATGCTTTTTCAAAAACAAGTGGTATTTTCCTGGACCCTGGCAGAGATGCCATGTCTGGATTAGTGACGTTGAGTGACCATGCACCGGAACTGGACAGCACAAGCCGACTCCTGTCAGGTCCACTGAGGGCCCAGGTCCAGAGGTCCCAGTCAAATCGAGCCCAGGATGGGCGTGGCAAATCTGGGCCTGAACGTGGGCAGGAGCAAAGGTCATGAGCTGGTCGCCTACGTCACGGTGTCACTCGATGCCGTTGTATTACCTTAGCTCTCATCTATGGCTCAGTGCAAGATCCTGTGACCTGCTCAAGAAGCACAGAAAAGCTCACACTTAACCTGCAGATGTGTTTATGAGTCCAAGACAAAAATAGACAGGCGGCACATCCCCTATGCATTCAGGAGCAGAAAGGAAAAAATTATCTAAGAAAGAAAATCTGTAGCAGTAAACTTGACCGTCTTCTTGTGGAAAGAGAAGCGGTCTGAGGCAATATACTTGGGGTCACAGGCAGCGGTCAAAGGGCAAACGGGCTGGTCATAACCTGGAAAGGAAAAGGTTGGAAGGTCAGGGAAGTTCTGTGGCGGAAGCTTGTGGATGGACGCATGAGAATGAGCATAAAATTGAAGGTCTGTGAATTACATATTAATTTCCATCAGAAACAGTTCCTCACGGAAGAGACGCTTCAAAAAAGATGGAGAAACTGACTTGGCCAGCTGACACCCGTGTCCTTCTGCCATCACCATCCTCCACGCTGACACGGCAGACAGGAGAACAGAGTGCCATGGAGGCACACGTGCCTCGCGTGCAGGTGCCGGCTGACCAAGGCCCGCCTGGCTGCCCCTGCCTCTGACTTCAGCCTGCCCGCCTCGGAGACCGACACTGAGCCCCTGACAGGCGGCACTCCAGAGGCACCGGCTACAAGATGTCTCAACTGAGCCCTGTCCTAGCCGACGCGCCAGTGGCTCCTGCGGGAGTGGACACTGTCCCGGATGTGACTTTGCCTCTGACGCCACAAACCCTTGGCCTGCAAAGCCTGCTCTGGGATGCTGTGTCCAGGCTGTCTGTGCAATGCCACCAGAGCGTTCCCCAGTTTTGGTGTCTTCTGATTAAAAAAAATAATAACTCTGGTAGTAAAGCGATCCAATGAACGGATTATGGCCGCTCTGATGGAAAACTATTGCCATAACAATGATTTACGAAGGAGAGAAACACGCTGTCCTCTGTACCCAGAGCAGGAATCTGTGTTTATCTTCTGACAAAGGGGCACAGTTTCACGTCAAAAGAACCTTCTCCGAGTCCACCCCGTGCCCGCGGGGGGGAGGGGAGCCTGCCCATCCCCGACCAGAATGTAATAAGAGCCAACATATCTTGAAGTGTATCTGTTTGTCATCCCCATGCTGGGACGAGCTGACTTCAGATTTAAAGTCGAGACAGTGCATTTTCCACAGGAACCTGATCCCTCCTGCTTTCATTGCAGACCCGGGAGCTGAGGCTACAAAAGGCTTCTTTCACAGTCAGGAAGAGTTTTCACCTGGAAAAATAAACTGACAAAGACAACATTTACATATTGCTGATGATATAGGGCCCCGGGAGGAAACCCGTACGGCCTCTTAGTTAATGGCGCGTTTTAAGAGCTGGAAGCGCCTGGACGCGCGGTGATACACGATCGTCTGTTTCCTGCCCTCGTTTCTGCGAGTCTCCCGCCGTGCGGTGTCCTTGGGGCCACCTCCCGGCTGCCTCCCTCCTCCCTCGTGCTGAAACAACGGCTATTTTCGAAACGGGGTCGGTCTTAAAACACCCTCTTCGCTCACTGCTTCGCACGCCCACGAAACGCTGTGGGATGATTTGTGTTTCGGGATAAAACTCAGCAAACCTGGGAACTTTCCTTGTCTGACCTGTGTAAGGAGCAAACAGGCACGGTGCGTGCTGTCCACTCACGGACCGGCCATCCCGAGGGGCCGCTAAGGAAGCAAAGTCCACGCTCGGCCATGTGATGACCACGCTTGTCGCATCGTGTTTGCAAATCCGATTGGTTTTATGTGACACTGACCGCTCTCGGCCACCGGGGCTAGGGCCTGCTGCGGCCGGAGCATGGGATTGAAACGGAACCAGGGTGCGGCAGGTATGGGGGGGCTCACCGTAAACACCCCAGAGAAAGGGAAGGGGAACATGTCTGCCGTCCGCTTCCTCATCCACCTTCTTAATCCCACACCTAGGGTCACCCCGCTATGAAAAGTCAGCTACGGGCCGCGATGACGCCGTGAAGTCTCCTGAGCCAACCTAATCTTTCTAAGAAGGTTCTGCAAGATTTTACAGTCATCCCAGGGGATGGGGTGCATTGAGCTGGCCAACTCCTGGGGCTCTGCTGAGCTCCCCAGCAAGCCAGCCCCCGCGCAGGTCAGCAGAGCGGGCCTTTCGGTGGCAAAGTCACTAAGAACGTCATTCAGTCGTTGCTTTAATCATAGTAATGGCCAGGAGCCATTAACTCTAAGGGTCACGGCCCCTGTCAGAAGGCGCTCCGACACGGAATGGATTTCCCCTGTGAAAAGCTTCGAGTTAGATGGGAAACGCGCATAACCGCTCTGTGACGTCACTGACCCCCGAAGCCCTGCGCCATTCTCTCCCGCCTTTCAGGTCAACTTGCCGCGTCACTTGGTAGAACTTTGTCACTACTTCAAGAAAGACTAGCCCAGCCCCCCACAACAGGCAGCCCTTGAGAAGACTCCAGAAGCTTTGGGAGCTTACGTCAAAGCACAGGCTAAATTGACAGCGCATCTTCCCGAAGGGGTAGCGAAGCCCTTTCGAGCCGTTGGCCGGCGGAGCTCACCTGTGGGAAACGCGACACCTTTATGTTAACCGGAGAGCTGTCTTTTCCGCATACACTAGACACATTCCGGACCGGCTCTCAGGGGGCAACTCTCCTGGAGCGCCAGGGCCCCCCGAAGCCCTGATACACCTGTGATCTCTTGAAACGAGCCAGACGTGTGTGTTGGCAGGGTGGTCCCTGATGCGGACGAGTCCAATAAAACGCATTTGCTGTTTTCATATAAAAACTCTCCCTTAAATTAGCGAGCTAGTGGAGGGGCCTGACAGGCCGGCAAAACAAGTCGTCTGTCAACAGTTGTCACAGGCTTTCTGGAAGCGTGGCACTGGGGATGTGCCAAGACGCTCACGGAAAGCGCGGGGCGGGCGCCGGGGACGGGAGCACATGGTCCTCTGTGCCGGTGGAGCTTCCTTTCAAAGACACTGTGGAAACCAGAGCTCGTTCATTTTAAAGAAACCTGTTGAAAACACATGTCTTCTCTTTAATCTGCCGTCGGCCAATGAAGAGGACTTTGCCCTCGTCTCCTCCTTCCTCCCTTCTTGCTAAAAAAACCTAAGCCTTGAATACATTCCAAAGACCGATAATCTACATTGTGGAACACAGTCGCCCCCTTTCTCATAATTAAAAAAAAAAAAAAGAGTTTCTTTTATGAACAAACACGGTTGAGAATTTTACTGTCGCGTGCTCGGTTCAACAGGCAGCTCTGATGAGCCCGGATGAAGCCTTAGAATACTGAAACGGACCTGGAACGTTCTTTGCGCTGGAGCAGTGATTAATGCATTTGGAGGAGGTAAATGTGTATTCGTAGCGTGCGACGGTGTTGGCTGCAGGAGGAAGCGTCCCCTGCATTTCCAGAGACAAAGGCAGACCCGTGGAGGTGCTTCCGAGGGGACTCGAGAAAGACAAAAGCCCCACTTATGTGTCCCGTCTGCAGACTGTCCGTAATATAGCGAAATAAGTAACGCTGGGTACTTATTTAATGCAGGCATTTGAGTTACTGCAACCAATCCACTCGATCAAATCTGGCTCTATTTTCTGGAAAAGAAAAGATTATTTCAGGAAGTCACCATCACACAGAATCTCCTGAAACATTTCAAAGACCAGTCAGCTGCCCGCTCAGCATACACGATGACTCGCCAAATAGGAGATTAAGTTATCATCACAACTTAAAATGTGTTTTCAGATCACCCACAAGCTCCGTGTCGCCCAGTGCCACATCCCTCGGAGCCTGCCCAGCTCGAGCCTTGTCATGGCATGCTGGCACCTTGACAGAACGGGCCTCTAGTGCCGTTCCCCGAGGGCTCAGCAGCTAGTGTGACCCTTCACGCTCAGATTGTCACTGGTCACCTCCCAGGGAAGTCTTTCTGCCCTCAGCAAATCTGTATATTGTCAGTAATTGCCTTAAACTGTTACAGTGCCCTGTACCCAGAACGGATCTGGTGTTTGGTGTAGGGATCGGGGCCCAGCTCCTAAGAGCAATGGGGACCCCTGAAGAAGCCAGCAGTGAGTCACATGGCCGCACGCTGCATTCAACACGCCTGCGGGGCCGCCGTGCAGAGCAGAGTGGGGAGAGGGCCTGCAGGAACAAGCACGGGATCCAGCGTCTTGCCCGGCAGTGACTCAGGCCACAGTGTGAGTCAGCAGACTGGCCCTGAGTTCCGAGTGGGACCGTCATTCCCCCTGGGGATGAGTCACAGAGCAGGGAGGACTGAGCATTCTGCTTTGGGGGGCGGGGGGCAAAGGCCAGACAGCTCGGTGGATCATGAATGCCCCCCATGTCTGAGTTCCACGAACTCTGTGTGCAAAGCATGCGAGCTGCTTTTTAATCATCTCTGGCTGTGGCAACTGGTTCCTCAAACTCAGCCTTTATCCACGGGCTTCCTGCCTCCCTGAGTCACACGGAGCACAAAGCGTGTTCTTTCTCTAAAGCAATTCATTCTGGCATCGACCCCTCACTCTTCTTCAATTCCTTGCAATTGATATTAGAGCTAATCATTTAATTAATGTTAATTCATTAATAATTAATCATTATGATTTAACCGTAATGTCCTGATGCTTAATGTAAAAAAAAAAAAAATCAGTTAATTGTGGCAAAGAGCAACATTCACCATCAATGATGAACATTCGAAATGTACAGACTGTTTTCTTAACACACACCCACGGCTCCTCAGAAGAGTGTCCCCTTGCCTTGCGGGCATTCTCCTGGAAGTCCCCGCTGGCAAGGAAGGGCCGGGCTTGCTGGATGGGAATAACCTGTTGAGAAGAAAGCGGGGTGTTAGGCTGGTGCTTTCACACCCTGAATACAAGTGTGGGCAGGTTTCTGAGTTCTCTCCGTCACAGCCGGTATCTGGGGCTTTCCCAGAACCCCCAGCACCAGCCCGGAACCCCGCCGGGGGCTGCAAGGAAACCCACAGTAAGATGTGGTCACCCCTCACCCCCTCCTCTTCCCCTCGATGATTTCATGGTGCTGCTGACTCCGAAAATAGTGGAGGAGAAGCGAGATGGAACCGTCACTGACTTAGGAAGGCGCCTGAGAAAATCCTATGTGTTTTCCCTACTAAAAGCAGTAAGCAGATGAGCACGTACCTCTGTGTGGCTTGAGCGAGAAGTATTTTATCGGCAGGCCCGGTGGGCTGGGAAGGGGCTGGGGCTCAGACCCTCCCGTCTGATTCACAGCCCGGTGCCACTTTCGTTAGGAATGGGAGCCTGAGCTGGTTACTTAAACGTCCCCGCGCCTCAGCTTCCCCGTACGCGAGCTGGGCGTAGTGTAGGGTCAAGCTCACTGGCCGGAGTGACGGTTACACGGGTCAGTGCACGTGGAATGCCGAGGACGCAGGCTGGCCCATCACAGGTGCTCAATGACAGCGTCACCGGGACCCAGCCGCCCACGCCACTGGGGGCGAAGCCCGCAGCTCAGGCCGACCCTCCTCTCTGCTCAGAAGCGGCCACCGTGCCCGCCACCCCCGCCCGCAGCAGGAAGCCCTGTGGGAGCCACGGGCCACTGTGACCTGTAGGTGCGGAGGGCTGGGCTGGGGGCGACAGATGGCCCCTCGTCCCCTCAGAGAGAAGACGTCTGGGCCCAGACTCAGGCCACAGAGCTATGTCCACGCGGCACAGGGGACGGGAGGCTATTGGTCACGTGTGGGTTCAAGAAGCCCCTTCAAAAGGATCGGTCGTTTCTCGAGGTGTGGGGGAGGCTGGAGGGGGCGCACACGGGAGAGCACGGGAGAACGCGATTGTGTGAGCAGGCAGCTGGGCAGTGTGGCTACGGTCCCAACTCCGCACGGCGACGAGCCACGGGGGCTGTTTTCCTGCGTGACTTGCTGTTCGCCGCTTAGTGAAATGGAATCCAGCGGCAGAGAGGACCAGCCTGGTCCCTCGGCCCCAGGAGTTCTGTTGGGGCCTCATCGTCAGCCCCGAGGCCACGGAACATCACCTGCCTGGCCTGCTGGTCCTACAGGAGCCTGGCGGATATGGGGGGGCCCTACCCGAGGTCACAGAACTCCCCGTTCTCCCCGGCCACCTGGAGGCGAGGGGCGGACCAGGCATCAGCAGCTGGAGAGAACTTGGGTTCTGGCAGGAGACGCAGGTCATATGTCCCTGTCCCCTTCCTGACCTCCGCCTGTGTGCTTCCCGAACCTAAACAGCCACCTCCAGGGCATGTCCCTGTGACACCCACATGTCCGCACAACTCCCTCGGTCCGTGGAAGCGTGGGAGGACGGCTCCTACCCGCCACCGTTTCAGGATTGTCTTTGTCAGTAGAGAGGATTATTGTTTAAGCAGATGGCACACGCCCCTGGATGGACCTGAGCCCCACTCCACACGGTCACACGCAGACGTCCTGCCGTTTGCCCAGTCCCTGGGACGCCGCTCGCGTTGGATGAGGCCATGAGGGCTGGGTCCCTGTGGCGTGACTAGTGTCCTTGTAAGAGCAGGCAAGGTCACCTCCGTCTCTCAGCCCGGCGAGGAAACATCTAGAAGGCGGCCATCTGTGTCGGCCAGGACGAGGGCCCGCACCAGACGCCAAACCGGCCGGCACCCCGATCTTTGACCGTCGGCCTCCGGAGCAGCGTGAGGCGGGGGTCTGCTGTCTGAGCCCCCCAGTCTGCGGTAGCTTGAGCAGAGTGAGACAGTGTCACCCGTTTCTGGTGACGTATTCTTCTAGTGTGGCATTAAAAGCGATCGAAACCCACCCCCTCCCGCCCCCAATGATGAGCAGCTTGCAAACCTGACTTCTTCCTTAGGAAGGAGCTTATTTTCGGGGATTGGGGAGTCCCCACAGCCTCCGAACGGAGCTGACAAAGTCCCCGGGTTGAATTTCACCTCTGAACTCTGACGGAAGTGTTTGGTTTCATTTTGATTCCGGGGGATAAAAATAGGATAAAAACTCATTTTAATCTCAAAAGTTAACTGGGATAAAAATGGCTTCGGAAACACGAAGAGCCATTGTCACTTCAAATCAACCACTCTAACGGGACGACGCTCTCGCCTGCTCCCGTTAGGACAATAGTGGATGAATGAAGTCACCTTTACTCTGGCGTGTACCCGTCCTCGATGCCGTCACCGAGGAGATGTGCTACCTGGACCGTGTCCACGGGCATTGAGGTCACGTAGAGCTGCTGGAAAGCCTGCTCCGGTAGGGCTCAGGGATGTCACCGCACTAGGGTCCCAGGACCCACTGACCAGCTCTGCACCAGGAGGCTAACTGAACGGTGGGCTAGAAATGGGCCTGGGGACAGTCCTACCTGCTGTCCAGAGGGCTGGCCCCCCAGGTAAGCTCGCTCAGAGCCACTCCTGCCCTGCTGGAGCCTGGGGCTCAGATGCCCACACGACAAACTACACGACCGAGCCTGGCAGGCACTGCACGCGCCCGTTCCGAAACCTCATCGTTCAAAAATCTTCGCTCCAGCCTGAGTTGTCTGCGTTGGAATTTAGTGCAAGTTTCGATCAAACTCAGCACAGAATTAAAGGCCTAATTATCTTAAGTTTAGCATGGAGATTACATGGAATTTTGCAACTAAACCAGTTAGAAAACCACTTGAAAGGGGGCAGTGACGACAGGCCGATTAAGCAGGAAATTCCCGCGGCCTTCAAAGGGGAGGAGACGGAGGAGCTGGGAAGGTGAGTGTGGGGCGCGCGGGCAGGTTTATCCACCCAAAGGGTGTGGAGGACGAAGGGTGGGGGGCCGGGAGCTACTGAGAGGTGGGGCGCCCATTCCGTGAGGATTCGCGATTCTTAACTGGCAATGATTTTTAACTGGCATCCGTTACGACACAGGAGGCATTTATTCCAGCGTCTTCCATTGGACAGATTCTACTCTACGCTTTGATTCCACGGCTTCTTCAAAGCACGATAGTAAAGAAAATAACAGCGACGTGTACGTATCGACATTGTACGGTGTGAGCATCCGAGTCGTTATCATCTTCGGTCCTTCAAAGAACGCCGTATGTAGACATGGGTATTATTCTGATTTTATGCATGAGGAAGATGAGGATATCTATACGTACATGTAAGTGTGTGTATATATATTTACACACACACACACACACACGCACACACGCCCCTCCGCCCACGCAGGAACATATGTGCTAAAACTGGACTTCGAACCAAAGTTCTCATCTGCCAACCAGGTGAACACCCATCCACAGCACGTGCGTAAATTCCGGGGGCGGAGGCTGAGAGCTCACTCAGCAGAGCCCCCTCGTTAGCGCCGTGTTGCTAGTGAAGGCGTAGGCTCCACTAAAGAAATCACAACAAATTCTCTCTCATGAGATTTTTTTGTTTTTTTTCTTTTTTACTTTTCCTACACTTGACCCACTTCTGTCTTAATGCATTTTTTTATTTTTATTTTTTATTACAGACACGTGAGTAAGTGGTCCCATCGGTGACACTGTGGGGAAAATCTTAAGGTAGCATTTCAATTCCTAAAAAGAGACATCCAAAAGCACTCTCCAAAACCCAAGTATTTTGCATCCAATCAAATTGTTTCTTGGAACATGGATGTCAATATACCAATTAGCAGCTCACTAAATGGAGGGCATTATTGAAAATTATAAAACACGCGTGTGCTTGTTAAAAAGCTGACAAAACACCTCCCCTCCCACGTTTCAGGCATGACTCAAACCCGTGATTAAAGCTAAGGACTTTCCATGAATAATTCACATCGCAAAGCGCCTTTCAGCTACCACATTCCCGGGGCTGCTGGCCGTTAACTGGAGAATGGAAAAGAGTAATTCAGCCTCTGTCGCCAAGGCCTCCCACCTCTTCCCAGTGAGTATCCGCAGCTCACCGGCCGCAGGCAGCTCTGAGTGCTCTGCCTGACTTAAGTTTGCTCTTAACAATCGGTGCCAAGGATACCTAGAAAATTATCTGCTAATTATCCTGCATTATCCGTGTTGGTTCATGTCTAAGGAGCAACTAACTCATCTAAGGACAGGCCCCTTTGCTACGTTGCTCTGACGGGCGGTTTAACCGAGTCTCTCTCCGAAAGCGTGTGCACTAAGGCTGCTGACCTTGGGCTTCGCGCGCTTTGCGTGCGCTCTCGCAGGTGTCAGCAACGAGGCGCTCGGGGACGCATGCGCGGTCGGGAAGCTGCGCGCGGTGGTTACATCTCGGCGTTCGTGGTGTTTTCTTCTCCTGGACACTTAGTGACCAGTATGCGAACCTGGATGACGTTCTCCAGGGAACTGTGCACTGTCTCGCCCCTTCTGAAAAACTCACGCGGTCTTCTGTCATGCCGCCGCGGAAGAGCTAGGCCTCTCGGCAAGTATTTCTTGAACCTGTTGAGACTCGAAGAAATAAAATCTGATTTTGCCGTGGGCGCCTAATCTTAGTGTTTACTGAGTACGCGGAGAATCGGAAAGAGTCGGCGATGAGACAGTTATATCGGTGACTGAATGTAGGGCTACTTTATCCATTTAATATGAGCACTTGAACTAGTACCCCATCTCCCCTGACGTGCCAGAAAATTATGACAGGCGGCTGATATAAGGAAGCGTTTTAAATTTCGAGGAAAAAGACGCCACAATTATTATTTTTAATATTTAAATAATTACGAATCTAGAGAAAAGTTATAAATATGTTTCAAATAACTTTTTTTTCTTGAAATACTTGAGAGGAACTTACTGACCCCAAGCTCCACCACACTTTGGTCCGTTATTGTTCATTTTCTACGGAAAAAAGACAGTCTCTTACAGAATGAAAATAACAGCCGATGAAATCAAGAAGCCAACCCCTACACTCTGAGACATTCTGACCCTCGATCTATTTCATTGTCACCGTTTGTCCCAATGTCTTTTTGAACAAAGAGATGCGTCCATTTCAGAATGTGGTGCATTTACCTGTCACGTGTCAGTCTTTCCATGATTTTAAGGGACACGACGTTCGCTAAGATTTCAGCTCTTTTGTTTTGTAGAATGTCTCCCAGTTTGGGTTTGTCTATTTTAGTTTAAAACCATATAAATATCCACTCCTTCACCTGAATTCCATGTATTTAAGTATCTGTTTACACCTGTACGTACTCGTGATGTTCTGTTCACGCAATGTCTTGCCATATACGGTTGTCATGAACTATTTTGGTGCTAACATTTGGCTCGTGGCCCCTGTGGCCTTTCGCCCACCTGTCGCTCTTTCTCTAAACCCTCCCTGCTTTCTGCCACACGATGTTCCAGGCTCATCTTGTATGTTCTCTGCCTCGACCCCAGAACTGGCCATCTTCCAAAGCTCCTCTTAGTGGAAAATCGCATTTAGAAGTTGAAGTCCAGACATCAGGTCTGTTCCACTGCTTTTAGTCAGTCGTCACTCCCAGGTCCTCCCAGTGGACAGAGCTGGGGCATGTATGTGCGGACACACGCACGCACACGCACATTTGCAAACGTGCAAATGCATTTACATGTCTACATGTTTCTATATCCGTCTATGTATTTCGGACCTCATGATGTCACCAATTTCACCCAAACGGCACAGGGCTCACCTTTGTTTTCTTTCTTTCCCCATTTTAACTCGTTTATTGGGTAGTGAGAAACGGACAGTCATTACCCTTAGCGCGTTCATTTATTTGACCAATCTCCCTGTATGAAATCCACCTGCAGCTCTGTCAGTCCGCTCACGAACATGCCCTTCTCTCTCCTGCTTGGTCCCTGACACCCCACCCAAGGCGACTTCCTCACATTGACGCCCTCCACACATCTCTGGGTGCAACAACCAAGCCCGCGGTGCTTCTCAGAGATGCACACAGCCTGCTCCGCTCCGAAGCCCCATCCGGGCCATGACTGCGCCTCTCCATCCTAGACTTCTACCTGTTCTGCCCGCATCTCGGTGACTCTGCGTAAGAATTGTTTGGGATGAGCAGAGGTCAGGGGAAGAGAGCAGGCAGAGCGAGAAGCGGGAGGGGACTCACTCTAATATGTCCTGGGTGACTGGCTTTTGTGTGGGCTTCTGTCACAGGGAAACCACTTATGAAGGCGTGAACAGTGCCACTGAGTTTAGTGAGTCCATGGGAGTTCTTTCTGCATCCCTACCTCACCCAAAAGGTACGATTATTTTGCTTTTGTTTTGTTTTTTTAAAGACTATATTGTGTAGAGCATATATAGGTTCACAGCAAAATTAGCGAGAAAATACAAATACCTTCTACCCAACATGTCCCCAGCCTCTCCCACAAGCAACATCCTGCACCAGCTGGGACATTGGTTGCCACTGATGCGTGCTACAGCTACCAACGCTGATAGCTCACATCTGGGTTCATTCTTGGTGTCGTGTGTTCTAAGGGTGTGGACAAGGGTATAATGACCTGAATCAGCCACTGTGGTGTCATACAGAGCATCCACTGCCCCGAAAATCATCTGTGCTCCACCTAGTCATCCCTCTCCCCCACAACCCTGACTATTAATTTTTAATTGTTAATAATAATAATGATAATGGTAACCTTTTATTCAGTAGTAGTAGTAGTAGCAGTCCTGGTGCTATTAAAGGAACCGCAGGCTTCTAGAAGACCCCTCCTTCCTAGTAACCCATTGTCTCTCCAACTCCAGAGATGGGAGAACAGATTAGGCGGAAAAATATGGCGGCGACCCCGAGAGAGATTACTGATGCAGACGCTGACGGAGGTGGAGCTGGCAGGTCCGAGTCCGTGTGCTCAGATTCCTGATATGGCTCTCGCGTGACTCTGCTGTGAGACGCGACGCTTCTCCAGTCTGTCACCCGTCACTGCTGTTTGGACAGCAACGTCTTTGCTACCTCTGAGGGATCGTAGGCACCTTCCCGTCTATTCTTACAAAGTTGCTTATGGTCCTTAAATTTATTCTTCTTCTTTGTTTGTTTACTTTCTGGTTTTTCTCTGTGTTTTCAAGTGGACGCTTAGTTCTTTACATTAGATTAGATTTCCAGGTTTTCCTCAAAAATGTTTTTAAAGTTCAAAATGTCTCTCCAATTTCTGTTTTAAATGTATCCTCAAAAATCCACATGTTCAAAGTTATTTGTCCTTTTAGTATAATGTTTTCAGTTACGATTTCTCTATTATTTTTTCACTTTATCACCAGGATTATTTAATAAATGGTTTAGTAATTTCCAAATAAATAAAAACATTTTTTTTGGCTTTGAGATGAGAGAAAAATATAATGTTGATCATTTAGAATGCATCGGTTTTATTTTGTTATCTAAATCATGGCCTCCTTTGAAAATATATCAATATGTACATTCTTTATCTATTGAATTGTAAATTTATGTCTATTTTCCGATAGAGTTTATTGACCCTGTTATTTATATCTTCTACAGTTTTTTATTTTTCCTCTCAGTATTAATGAGGGTTTAAAGCATTATTTAAGATTTATTTTTCTCCCATCTCTTCCTGTTCAATTTAAATTTCAAAGTTATTCTTTTAATTACATCTATGTTGAAGCTTTTTATATCTTTAGTTCATTTTTTTCTTCATCAGGATACAAATTCATTTTTGGCACTCTGATATTTTTCTTTAAGCATGATGATGAAGAAAATAATAAAGTAACTGAAGCAAGATAATAAGAAAGAGGAAGACTCATATCGATGTGCCTAGCTACTTAAAAATTGCCCTATAATACCATAAGAGAAAAGAATGCTCCAGAACTTGAGAGAAAAAAAAAAAGAAGTGAAACTCAACACTTCCAAAATGTGAGATTTCACACACACACACACACACTCAAAGCAGTAGCAGAGCAGAAAAAAGTTAGCCACAAACCATTTCACATTTAAATACAGCAATTATTCATACAGAAACAGATATAAGATGTCACGAAGCAGAAATTCAAAATCTCAGGATAGCACTAGACAAAAAAAGGAGGAAAACACAAAGCAGGAGCTCATTTGTGATGGAATGAAGCTAGAGAAAAAAGCATGTGTCAGAAATTAAGACTAAATTTTAATGCACCAGAGACAGAAAATGTATAACTGAAAATAATAAATATTAGAGACAATATAGGTAAAAGAGCTAAGAAAATTAAACAGAATTAAGAATATTATCAAAAGGTTCAAAAATATGTGTGGAAAATATACAAAGCTCCAACAGAGGTATAATTGGAGTAATTGACACCGCCCACTCCACTCCCCAGAGAAAACAAAACAATGGAACAGAATTAATATTTAAAACTGTAACACACACACACACACACACACACACACCACTTTCCCACAATCAAATAAAACTTGAAAACCGCATATGAGGCACATTCTCAGATACCTGGAAAATGTGACCCAGGAAAATTCATTCTAAAACATATTCTAATAAAACTTAAAATTTCAAAGTTATGCAGAAAAATATGTGCACCTCTACATACGAAGTTTAAGTCACTTACGAGAAAATAAAGTTACTCCCAAATTACTGATGACACATATGAAAACGAAAGAAAAGCGAAGCATGAAAGCGAAGCCTTTGTCAAGAAAAGAAGACGCATCTGGACCATGGGAAGCTTGCTAGATGGGAGGACGAGAAAGGGACTAGAGAGTGATGATCAGAATATATTTTTAGGTTGAAAAGAAGCTACAGAATGGCATATTCATTACGTTACATTTTTTGTTTTAAAGGAGGTAAAAAATACACACATCTTATTTTTGCAGAAAGAAACAGTGGAAAGACAAACCTGAAACAAATAAAAATAATTATATTTAGCGAAGTAGATATCGCTATGAAACCTCCATAAGTATAACTTAACTAGATTTGACATTTGAATCATGTCAATGTTTCACACATGAACAGATAAAGTTAAGTAAAAAAAAAAAAGAAAATTTAATTTTTTAATTTAACAAAAATAAAGGAACCTAATGGTATAGTAGATAGCTAACATAACCATATCGATAAGAAACATTTCAAGTTATTTTTAACATACAATTCTAATAGTACATTATCAATGAAACAGATATTTTAAAGAACAAAGAGATTAAAAATACATCCAAAATTTTACTCAGTAGTTCTATTTTAATGATGACAATGCTATTGTAATTTTGACATTATTTTCTGCAGATTGTAAGAGATACAAATCAGTAAACAAGTTAATGATATTATTAACCAAGACTTTCCATATAAGAGAAAATAGAAAAATCATAAGGTCAAATAGGTTTTAAAATCCTCTGAATGTTAATTTTTTTGAAATATGATTTCATGATATACTTTTTAAAATGTATGTTTTGCTGTGCTCTTTTGGTCAAAGCAGCCGAGACGTAATGACACCTGTAGCAGTAAGCGCTGCTGGTGCCCAAAGCTGACTTTAAATACCATTCACCACTAGCAAGAGTCAGCGTCTCTTAGACAAAAGCTGATTTCAGGTGTGTAGCAGGTACATTCACAGACCAGTGAGGTCCAGTCAAAAGGACACAGAGCTCCATGGAGGGGCTCACGGTGGCTAAACTGGGGAAACTTTGGGTATCAACAAAAAATGACAAATATAATTCAGAATAACAAGTCGAATAATTAAAAATATTTAATCTCTCAAAAAAGATAGAGAGGAAAAAAAACTAATTGCGGGAGATTATGACATCAAATCCATATTCTGAATCATAGGAACTAGTAGAAAGGGTTAATTCCTTCCTCAGAAGCTTTAGGTGTAAGCATAGATAACTCCAGTTGATGAGATAAAGCTGTTCTTTCCATAACAATGTTAATTAACAAACGAAAAAGCAGTAATACTGTTAAAATTATTTTCCAAACCCCTCTCCCCACTTAAAGTCGTTGATCTGCACAAGCATCACCAACGGATACTAAATTCCTTATACGAACGGTTGTCACCACCTTAGCCGAGCGATTAAATTTAGCATCACTAATAACACCGCAAGCTGACAAGAGCCACGTCCGGATATGCTGAAATGTCAAGTGTGTAACATGACACACGGAGTGTTCTTGCTAAAAATAACTGTAGACCTAACCTTCGGTTTACGGGGAATAGAAGAGCGAGAGAAGCAAGTTAAAAGATATGGTAAGAAAACAATCAGACAAACCCAGGACGTGCCACATGAAAACCTTGCTGCTTTGTTCTCTTCCAAGTCAATATTCTGGAAAAAATTAAAAAGGCTTCGGGGAAGAAGTGGGCAGTCTGTGCTAAAGCAGGATGGGGAGGCTCAGGATGCCATCGACGCCAAGGCTTTATGTCTCTGTTTGATAAAATCGGTTCTAAAATATTTCAAAATGAGTGCAAACAGGCACATGGTTTGGAACAAAATGATATTAGGGAATCATTGCTAATTTCATCTGGTATAGGAGTGATATTTTTGTTATGTACATGGGTGGTATAGCAAAGCATTTTCTATAGATGGATCGGTCTGTGTATTTCTCTCTCTAGATAGAAGTATAAAACAGTAAATGTAAAAAATGGAGCAAAATTTTAAGTGTTGAATCTAGTTGATTATTGCATTAATCTCTGGTCTTTTCTGTAATTTTGAAAATTTTTATAATAAAAAAATTACACATAAAATCTCTTTTCAGTTTAGAAATGAATTTTAGGTCTAATTATTTAGTTTTAAAATGCTCAGTAAAACCTGCATCTTCTCTTAGGGCTTGTCTAAAGATTAAGATCATTCAGAAATGAAATATATTAAAACGCACTGATTCTATTTCCCAAATTAAAATTAAAAAAAACATTATTTTTTAAAGATTTGATTATATCAAAAAGAATTTCAAGTCAGTGAATACATTTCTGTGAATAAGTCATATAAATGTCATCGAAGTCTTCAATAATTCAATAATTCTCACTGGCTTAAAGTGGAAAATTACACATCCACTTGGTTCCAACATTTGACCTTTTAATCTTCAGGCACCTGATTCTTTTTGAGCCAGCCGTTTATTCACCCAATTACTTTCTACCTCTCTACAACCTTGACACAATTCTTTCCAAAAGAGTGGGCTCCAAGTGTTTGTTGAATTGCACTGGATTTCTAGAATAAAAACAGCTCTGTGTTTGCGTGTTCCTGTGCATGCGTGTGTGTCTGTGTCATCCTTCTGACACTGAGTGAATGTTTTTTCCAAATTCGTGGCAGTGGATGACACAGGAGCTGGCGAGCTGGCCCACCCACAGTCCCGAGACCTGTGTTCCCATTTTCCCTTTCCTCAGGGTCTCTAGTTACGGCCATGTAGTCAGAAACATTTACATTTCGTAGGCGAAGGCAGCTGATATTCAGTGGAATAATGGACGTGACATTAATAACATGAAATGTCATAACTCTTGACAACCTGATGCAAATGAGCACCTTGCTAAGAGAGCGAGGAAAAAAAAAATCCCTGAATGTGTCTTTTCTTTAAAGTGCACTCAGTATTCGAAAAACTCTCCAGCCAAGGTAGAAGCCAGACATCCGGTTCTGGTGACTTCCCCACATTCCTGCAGGTGCGAAACGGCCATCTCTTCCAGCCACACCCGCCTCGGTGCGTGAACGAGAGCGGCCGCGGTGGCTAGCGCTATGCAAATCGTCTTACTTGCGCCTTTCCATTTAGGTTTTGCCCCGTTTTCTCTTAATCTTTTATTTTCCCCTCAATGTCGACGTGATTGACAGCGGAGGGACACTAAACACCAACAGGACTCCACTGCCCTCTCTCTTTCCTCGGAAACAGAACAAAGGTGCTTTCAGACCTCGAGGAAGCAAGTCCTAGCATCCACCCCTGTTGTCACAGCAGATTTAGCGGGCCCTTCTGATGTGCTTTCCAGCTTTCTCATCTCCCTGGCCTTGTCAGAGGGTTGCCATCATTTAGAAAGGTACACAGTATTTTGAAAGGATTAGAGGATAAAACACAACTCAATCCTTTATAAGGAGAAGCAGAGAGAGCGAGGCGGGAGACAAGTGTCAGATGTTACAAAGTAATTGGACGAGAGAGACACACACAAAGGGAACCAGCCCGCTGAGAGCACCCTGCTCCTGGGAGGCATGGGGAGCGGAAGGTGGCATCTGACAAACATTCGCTCCCCCAGCGGAGGCGTCCGGAGGGACAGACCCGTAAGTGGGCGATGACCCGGTGATGCAGAGTCGGGCAGCCTGGGGACACGCTCAGAGGGCCGATCATTCTCCCGACACAGGAGGGAGACAAGTAAAATCCAGCTTCAGCACCACCTTCATGTGAAAGAAATGAAAAGTCAAGTGATCTGCCATGAGAGCTGAACGAGCTCAGCCAGCCGCCAGGCACGGGCAGTCCCTGTCCTTGTCATCTGAATGCAGTGCGACCAGCCCTTCTTTGTAGAGGTCAGCCATGAGAGGCGCCGAGAGGCTTGGCGGCTTACCTACCCACACACAGAGAGTCCAAGTGGAAGGTCAGGCCGGGTTAGTCCTGCGTCCCCCAGCTGTCAGTCCTGTGCACCTGCTGCTCACGATGTCCAGCCCTTGCGAAAATGCACAGAGCTCAGGCTCTGCTCGGTTCCTGCTCTCAGCCGCCGGCATCATAACGGAAACGCTTTCTCTCTTCCCGGAGTCATTATATACGAAGTAAGCCGTGCACAGAAAGCCCATGGATAGTATAGAACAAAACATTCACGAACCCACTCACGCATTTCAGAAGCAGTCAGGCACTAGAGATCTACATAACTGATTTTTTTCCCCAAAATAGAATTTATGTGGCTATATGTGTACGTATTCTTAGAATTCACTAAACATAGGGTTGGAAGTCAGGGAAAAAAGACCAAAGGGGACCCCCTGCTTAAGTATGGGGAAATATCAATAGCAGATGTGTCATCGTGGGTGTCACCCGAGTGGTGCTTACTCCAGGCCAGATGAAAGCAGGATTCGCCAAGCTCCCGGAGGAGCCCAAGGAAGTGGACATCCATCCAAACGCCATGCACTTAGCATCCTACCTGCACTGGCCAGAGTTCCAGCCTATCCCTGGATTAGTGCAAATGAGGTTTCAGTCGCTTGATCTAGATCTATAAGCCAGATGTGTGCGTGTCTTATTTAGGAGAAAAAAAATACATGGCAGGAAAGAAGCCAATGCAAAATGTAATGGTTTCCATTTAAAAAGTTCCCTCCGTGGGCTGGCTCGGAGTGGGAGCTCACACTGAGGCTTATATACATGCGCACAGATGGATGGATGCAGAAGCAGTTATAGATGCATAGGGGCAGGGTCCACCGAGAAGGTGTGGTCACTGACACCCCGGGGGGAGCAAGCACACCAAGGAGCCAGATCTTGTTTTCTAAATACCATTCTCTAATAAAAGGAATCGCGACTCCTCGAAAACATGGCGGATTCTAGGACTGAGGCAGGAAAAATACCAGCCGAGCCTGCAGGAAATAAGTGCCCTCCCCCTAAGAAATTGTCGTGTGTCCGAGAGTCTCAAGAGCTAATCCAAATGTCGTCCCAAAGACTGAAGCCGGAACAAGCTGGACATCAAAATAAATAACCGTTGTATTGTGTTACAACCCCAAGAATAAAAGTAATACCAGGAATCCACACTGATATCCATAACCAACTAAAATAATAAACAAATGGAGAAGAGACGAATGTTACAGAAAATTCCAATTAATAAACGTAGAAAGGATGAGGGAGATGAAATCACCGTTATGACATCAGAGTAATAATTGCTGCAGACGAGATTCACTGGGGATGTTAAAATGAGAGGGAGAATTTTAAGGAGGAAAGGAATTGGTATGTTCCCGAATGATTTTCTCCGACACAGTTATTCACTGTTGTTTCAACGCCAAGTCCACAGATAATCTGATGCTTCTTCTGGGAGGCGAGGCTTAATCCTTCTCCTTACTGTGGGCTGAACTTGGTGACTTGCGTCTAACTTGTAGAGTTGTAGAAAGGGAAAATAACAAGTTTTCAGTGAAGAAAGCAGGAGGGCTCTACCCTAAGCGAGGAGAAGGCACTTTACTGCTGTGACATTCTTCCTGAAATCCGTATTGTCAGGCCAGTCACGCGAAAACATCCGTTAGTTTGGTAGGACGGCTGTAGCAAATGTCACAGACTGCTTCATGTAAACAACAGACAGTTTTCTCTCACAGACCTGGAGGCTGGCAGCCTGACGCCAAGGTGTGCACAGGGCTGGTCTCTCCCGAGAAGCCTCTTCGGGGCCACTGTTTCCATCTGTCCTCACGTACTCGTCCCCTCTGCGCCTGTCTGTGTCCTAATGTCTTTTTCTTACAAGGACACCTTTATATTGGATTAGGATCTACCCCAATATAATATGACCTCGTTTTACCTTAATTCCCTCTTGGAAGACCCCGTCTCCACATACAGTCACATTCTGAGGTAGCAAAGGTTAAGGATTCAATGTGGGAGTAAACAATCCAGCCCTCATAGTTAGGTAAACCCAAGTAGGGGGAAATTCTATAAGATACCCAACCGGGACCCTTCACGAGTTTCAATGGTATAATATCAGGAAGGATCAAGGAAGGTCTGTGCATCCGAGGAGGCCGAGGTCACATGAGGACTAAGTACGACGTGGCGTCCCGGATCGGGTGCTGGAAACGGAAAACAGTGTTGGAGGAAAAAATGGGAAAAATCTGTATAAATTTTACAGTTCGGTTAATACGGGTTCAAGTCCATTTGAATTAGTGTTTTATAACGTTGTCATCGTCGTGTAAGACATTAATATTAGAGAAAGCCGAGGGAGAGGCACAAGGGAACTAGCTGTGCAATCTTGGCAATTCTTCCGAAAATCTAAAATTATTTCCAAAACAACTAAAAATAAAAGTTACGTCTATCTGCAAAAATATTACCTAACTCTACCTGCAAGAGAAAAAAAAAATTAAACCCAACAAAACACAGGAGAAAATTCATTCATATTTCAGACGTTCATTGTCAGCCTTGTTTACACAAACGAGTCCCCTAGAACGCCTCTTCCGTCCTCCATCCTCGCTTCCTCGGTTGGCAAATGAGTCGCGTGTTATCGCATTTCTTCACGCGCCGCCGTCCAGTCCCCGAGCCCGTGTTAAGCACCTGCTACGCTCTTTGGTAGAAGGCGATTAGA
>NW_024351073.1:24008237-24037921 GCF_902729225.1 Pteropus medius | reverse complement strand
GAGACCTGGAGGCGTTTGCAGCCGGGAGTGGCGTCGCTGCGCCTTGGCCGCGGCTGAGGACGGGGCGAGGTCGCGAGGCCACCTGGTGCGGGTTCATCGGGTGGCGTGTGTGAGGGACGGGTGGACGGGGTGGCCTGGGGAGCAGCAGCTCCGGGGTGGCCTGGGGAGGTCGGCCACCATGCCCCAGCGAGGCGCAAGGTAGAGCAAAAGGTGGGCGGACGTCTGGCGGGTCAGAAACCGTCCACCGCTGTTTCTCAGTGAAGCGGAGGGGCCGAGGGAGACGGGGGCGCCGGGGCGGCTTCAGGGTTCCGTCTGCTCTCGTTTTACCGCTGCTGCCGCTGCCGTCGCCGCCGCTGCTGGTAGCACTGACCGGCGGCTTACGGAGCAGGGCGCGCCGCGGCCTCGGGGTCCGCCCTGGGCCACCATGTCGCAGGCCCCGCACTCCGCTCCGCCCCCGGCTCAACGCTCTGCTTTCACCCTTGAAGTTCTTCATTATTTTCAAACAAACAACAACATGAAAGTCTCCTAAGCGGCAGGAAAGTGACGCTTAAGCCCAGCTCAGCTTGGCGACGCCTCGTTTGACAGTGCAAATCCGAGGAGCCATCCCGAGACAGACCCCTGGGCTGCCGCAGGTATTGCGAGTGTTTGCAAACGTTGACATGAAGCGCGTGCAGAGGGACATGCACAGGGATAGGAAGCGTGTGAAATCGAAACGAAGTTTCCATTCGGACACGAATGCACGAGTGCACGTTCGCACATTTCCAGAAGGGTCGTGAAGGGCAAGGTCAAAGGAAGGGCGGAGCATACACGAAAGTCGGAGAAGCACCGACCTGTTTCCCCTTCTCCGCAGACACCTGCAGGAGTCCGGAGTCACGCTCGCTCCTCTCCTGGTCTCTTCCCAGAAGGTCCCATTTTAAGGAACATCCAAAGGAAGATAAAGGACCCGAAGTCTGATTCTACACATCTTGGGCCCCTTTTTGAACAATTTATTCTCACGAGATCTTCTGGGGATTTGACCAAAAAAGTTCAAGATATCATGGAACTGGAAGCAACCGAGAGTCAACCGCAAAGTTGTTCGTTGAAGAAGAAAGCGATCCAAATTTATGAGACCTGCCCGACGTGGATTCGGAAGTCTCTCTCCTGTAGAATGAATCTGGCGACAGCTCCACCGGTCCTAAAATTATAAAATTCTTGAAGAGAGCACCTGGCTCGGAAGCTCGAAATTACCGACCTGTTTAAACATCTATCGTATTGTCTTCCGGTACTTTCATACCTGGCCCAGCACTTTAGATTTATGCATCGTCAACCCAACGAACTGAGCTCAACCATTTACTTAAACCTAGACAGGACTGGTGCAGGTTTCGGGCCAAATTATTGCTTCTGTTTTTCTATTGGGTTTAAATAATTCGAATATGACCTCTCAGTCCTAGGACAAATGAGGACCATGTGTGACCCTGTGATGACATCAGTGACTCAGTGTGCGATGATTTTGCGTTTAACCCCAAAATACTAATTCACAGCTCCAATGAGGCAGATTGAGACTTCCACAGAGCCTGTTACAGAGTTTAAAAAGATTAGAAATTACAGATATTTTGAATATCTTATTAGAACCAATGGGACTGACAGCAACGAGTCCATCTGTCATCTCAGGGAACAGTAGCTGTCCCCACACCTTGCATTGGCTGCGGTTAGTCTGTCCTATAGGGCGGAGCCCACCCAGGCTTTTGTAAACCAGCTGAAGACGGGAATTCTCTGCAGTCACTCAACAACCGTAAAATGTATTTCCCCGCAGAGACCTGGACAAGGAAGGTCCCTTTCTCGCCTTTATCCAAATGGTGGCGAGAGGGCTGAATAATTTAATCTCAGATAGAATGGAATTTAGACAAATTCATGACTTATAATTTCAGGATGGAGATTTGTCTGCCTCTAGTTGTCCAAATTCTTTTATGATAAGCACGTTTAAAATTATGTTCCGCTGGCCTTTCTTCTAGAGAAAGGAAGCTACCGTGAATGTGGCTCCAAGTAAATTATGTGATTACCCCTTCAAGCCACCTGGAAGAGAGATGAATGCCTGGTGAACGCCTGTATCACAGAAGATCACTCTGGAGGCAGCAAAGTGTTACCTGAGCAACGAGACTTTACACGATGGAGGGTTTAGTGCCAAGATAGCTAGCCTCGGGACATGGCGAGGGAGCTATTAACATCAGCTCAAGGGTTAGCCGGAGAATTCTGAAGAGGACGCATTGTCCAAACGGAGGACTGAAGGCAGGTGGGTTTGCACTGTGCCTGGTGGCAGCAATTACTGAATGGCAGCCTAGAGCGAGCCAGGGGCATCCATCAAAGCCACAGCCACTCACTTCCTGAAACAAGTTGTAATGTCTGTTTATCATAGAGTTTAATTCCCACATGAAGGGAACAAAGGCAAGTATCAAAATAGAGCAAATTTTTTTTGACACTAGGAAGTGAAGCAAGGGACTAGCCTCTTCTCAGTCTCATCGTTGTTAAAACAAACTCTCGCCTTAGCAGCTCGCTCCAGATGTCAGTCAAGCCTACACGTTAGCACCGACCCGCACGCCGTGACTAAAGCCACAGAAAACAGAGTAGCACCTAAACGGGGAAGCGACTCCAGCCGACTCTCTTCTTAGAACAGCAATGGAGACATCTTGGAAAGTTTACCCACCCCGCGGGGGCACGTGGAGTTTTGTTCTGTTTGGTTTGTTTGTCGTTTTTCTAATTAGTGGACACAATGCCCTCTGCATGTGGAAGGGAGTGAATGCTGGGTGCTGGCTAAAAGCTGATAGCTGTTTAGCAAAGGGTATGGGACACTCATCATTCTTTTTTAAATTTACATTTATTGAGATGACACTGGTTAATAACATTATGTAAATTTCCGGTGTAATACATTATAATTTAGTGTCCGTATGACCTATTTCATGAGCACCAGCAAAAATCTAGTTCCCCTCAGTTCCCATGTACATGTCCCTCTACTCACCCCCCAACCCCCTTCCCCACTGGGAACCCTCATTCTACAGTCCGTATCTATGAGTTTGTTTTTGTTCTGCTTTGTTTCATTAAGTTTTTGTTTTGTATTTCACATATGAGTGGGATCTTACATGTATGTTTCTCCTTTTCTGTCTGACTTATTTCACTTAGCACAATATCCTCAAAATCCATCCACGTCGTACCAAATGACAATATTCCATCTTTTTTATGACTGAGTAGTATTCCTTTGTATGTATATGTCACATCTTCTTTATCCATTCATCCATTGATGGACACTTAGGTTGTTTCCGTATCTTGGCTCGTGTAAATAATGACTGATGAAAACACAAATGATAGGATGGAAGGCAAAAAGAACTTTAAAAAATAACCCACTGATGCAACAGCTCGAGTAGATAGCCGTGAAACACTAATCACACTTAATGGACTCTAGCCTTCGAAATATAAGCTAATAGCTTCCGCAGTGAGACCTGCGTCTCGGGCCTCAGGATGCATCTGTTGATTTTGTGCAGGACAGAGAGGGCGTGGCCCTTAATGACACACCCGCAGATCCGGACTCAGTCTCCAAAAGTGTTTGAACGGATGCTTCGCAGTGTTAAATGTCTGTCCTCTCAGTAAAACGGGGGTAACCAGCAGCACGGAGAACTCCAGGGCAGTTATTCTTGATAGCGATCTTGCTACGTTCATGGAGAAAGTAGACCTTGTCACTCACTCCATTTTCTTCGAAGGTAGTAAAATTATCAGGTTTTTCTCTCAACAGTGCTACTTGGTCATGACTGTGTTGGAAGCCTGTCATCAGTTTATAAAATTAACAGCTAGAAAGGATGTTTGAGACCGATTATACTTCAAAAGAGAAAAACATCTACCAAAAGATAATTGGTCTTCCAGCAAGTTATTTAGCAAATATTTTATTATGTGTGAGTGAAATGCTCATTTTAAAGACGTTTAAATCCTGTAGGGTGGATTTTCTTTGGTAGAATATTTTGAACAGTCTTTCCTCGTACTTTTTGCCTAATAACTGGAGAGTGCCCAAGGACCATCATTAAATATTAAAAGGTGAGGGGAGCCATATGGTCACCTCCGAGGGATTTCAAGATTTCGATGGCGCTCCATCTGCACCGGTAACAATTTAGTCATTACACCAAGGACATGGAGAGGTTCCGAAGTGGACGTAGGTGGGAGGAAGCTCCTGTCTGCTCTGCAGAACACCGTGCCCGCCATGCTCGGAGCGCCCTCGCCCCGCTGACTGCCCTTGGGCCTGGCCGAGCTTGTTAGACATATTGTTACTGCAAGTCAGAAATTCCCCCAATAATGCATGTTGTTCTTTTTTTTTGGAAGAGACTCTCTATTTGCAAAATGATATAATCTGATTTACAAAACAGACATTAAGAAAGTGTTTGGCACGGGACATCCTATTTCGACATCATACAGTTGTCGCACAAAGCTCTCTCTTGGATGTTGAGATGGAAGGGTGTTCAGGGCTTACCTGGATTTTATTATCGCTGCTAAACTGAGTTTCCAAATGGCTAACTCTAAATTAAAGACATTACACACCAGGAATAGACCAAAGATGCCTGCTGTTTGCGTCTATTTCTTCTGTGTTCTAATATACTCCTGTTGCCGGCTCCCTAACTTAGGGTCGCATTGAATTGTACTGTTGAAATGCACCTGAAGCTCACAGCTTTTATCAAGTGAGTCTCATGAGTGGTGGTAATGATAATAATTATGCTTCTTCGAAATGTCAACTTTACATTTGCCTGTCTCCCTAGATCTGCCTTTCTCTAACCATCGATCTGTTTTACTCCCAAATATGGAATAACTCAGCGTTCCTCACATTGTAAATTAAGGGTCATGGCTCAGAAGAGTCTAGAATCTTCCCAACATCACAGAGCTGGTAAGTGGCAGATCATAAATCACAACCACGTCCATCCAACTTCATTAGAGATGTCGTGAAGTCTGGGTAGAAATCAATCGTTTTTATTTATTTAGGCTTTTTAAATTATGCCATTAAGATAATTAACCAGAGATTTCATAGGCATCAATACCCTAATTTATGTTTCACTTTAACATGTAAACATGTCCTATTAATGATTAAAAGGGAGAATGAGCAATCATCTCCATCTATCTACCTTAAATTACTATGAATTATTATGACTTCTAATTATTCTGATTTTTATGTGTTTTCGATTATAAATATAATTTAAATTTATAAGTTACATAAAATGGAATTCCTCAAGATAAATAAGTCATGCTCGATTAGGCAATAATTTTTAAAAACACTGGAGTTTTCAACCATCGACAAACAGGTCTTATTAATATTACCTTGAACTTGAAAGTGGCCATGAAGGTCTCAGAATGATAACTGCAGGAGTTTAGATTTGATGGGGTCCCCAGGGGGATGAGCATCCCAGAGCTGACCGCAGCTCACTTGGTCCAGGCTCCCAGCGGGCACCCTTCTGCTGCGTCCACCATACTTCTCGATAGTGGTCACTTTCTACCAAACGAGACCTGGGGGAAAGCAAACATGTGGATACACGACTTCGAGGAACTTCACTTCGTTTAAAATATTTTCATATTTAAATGAGATTATCTGGAATTTACATTTTATTTTTGTTTGTTTACAAATAATGTCATACTTTTGGAGTACGTGGGCAACCAGGGCAGTGGCTTTGCAAATGAAAAAAAAAAAAAGTGAACGATTCTGAGGAAAACCGGATGTGTTATGGTGGATCGGAGTCCGAACAAACCTGGGGAAGATGCAATGCCGTGGACACCTCAGCTACTTGCTTTCGCATAAGCGACGGTGCATTTGTGTAAAACCTATGTTTCTACATAACAAAAGTTGGAATCAGTAAGTCAATCGACGTACTTTGACTACTCTTAGTTGCTCCCCATGGGACAGGGATGCGCAATGCTCGAGGACGTGTCGAGGCAGAGGCCACAGCGCCCTACACCCTGGGCTTCCCTTCGTTTCACGGCTCGACTGTGTCGTCAGATCACCCAGTTTGTTTGTGACAGTTGTTCATAGGATTTCAGTACAATCCTTTTGATTTCTATAAAGTCCATAGTAATATCTCCTCTTTCATGCCTAATTTTTGCAACTTGAATGTTCTTTCATTATTTTTCTTGGTCAGTCTAGTTAATGTTTGTCCACTTTCTCAATCTTTTAAATTCTTTTTTTTACTTATTTATTTTTTATTTTTTTTTCAGGCGAAGCATCCCTTGGTTGACTTCACAGATTGCAAGGAACTTGTCAGTTTATAATCCTTTATTTTTATTTTTAATATTATTTTTTTTATGCCTACAGCACCTGGTCTTCCTAGGTGGTCTCTCATCCAAGTACTAACCAGGTCCAACCCTGCTTAGCTTCTGAGATCAGATTGGATCAGGCTTGTTCGGGGTAGCATGACCATAAACTAGTCTTTTTAAAAAACTAACTTTTGATTTTGTTTTTTTTTTTTACTTTTCTGTTCTTTATTTCATTTATTTCTGCTCAGATTTTGATTGTTCTCTTATTCCCGCTTGCTTTGGGTTAATTTGTTTTTTTGTTGTTGTTTAGTTTCTTAAAGTAGAAATTTAGGTTATTTATTTGCTATGTTTCTTTTCATTAAATATCGACATTTATAGCTATAGTTTTCCCTCAGGGTACGGCTTTAGCCGTAATCCATAAATTTCTGTGGATTGTGCTCTTTTTTTTCATTCTGCTCACAGGATTATTTAATTAGGATCTTGTATTTTTAGACAGATCCTAAGAAATATGAATTTCTTTAGATCTCACTAGGTAGAAAACACATTTGTCATTTAATGCTGTAAGCAAGCATGCTCATCAATTTGTCACTTACCATCTGATATTTTAAAAACTAAGCTCCGAATTTAAGGGATGATAATCAAGCTTGTTCCTTTAGTCAGCCTTTGCTTTCCCGGCTTCTTGAGGAGCACTTGGCCTCACAGTGCACGCATCTTTATTGTATTTATTGTGAATATGCACATGGTCATGTATTTGTATTGTGATTAAAAAAAGAAAACACTCCTTTATATTCAAGGAAAATCTGCAACTTCTGGAAAATCTGAAGGAAAGGCCTTGGGAATGAACTAGAATGTGTGCTTCATCACGGGCAAGGCTGGCCTGTGTTTGTTCGGATTGAGTCACAGCAGCCATGGTCCTTGGTTTCCGACAAAACACAACCTTACAAACTATAGAGATACAGCTCATGGTCCTAGCGCACATTCATCTTTAAAACACACTAATCGTCCTCACGAACTACATGACTTTTGCTGTGTTATACGGCAAACACAATAATGAATGATACGCATTCCAGCTTTCTCCTCCGGGAAGGCCCAGCCAGCCTTTGACAAAGGAAAGTTAGTGTGGTGACAGAGTCTGTAGAGATCCTGTCGCCGCTGAGGGATGACCTTCAGAGAAGGTCACAAGTGTGACTGCATCAGCGAGGATATAAGGGGAATTTATAGCACGAAATATACACGTTCATAACAAGGAAATGTCTCTAATCAATAACCAAACCTTCTGCCTTGAAAAAGAAAGAGAGAGAGAGTTAAACGCAAAGCAACTACAGAACGAAAGAGACGACGGAGGTTGCCAGAAAAAGATATCAAATAGGGATTCGAAAAGCAACAGAGAAAAATCAGTGAACCTTGAACTTGGTTCTTTGAAAGGAGGAACTCGTGTCATGAAGCCACCAGCCTCCCTTGGATGGCTTCCCTCCAGGGTCTCCCGCTGTGTTCAACGGCGTCCTTCAACCTGGGGTCCTCCCTACTCGTCTGTGATCAGTCAGCCTCCTCCAGGAAGACCGCAGAGCGCGTCACCTTTACGGCCCGCCTTTCCCAGCAGCGGAAGCTCTGCTCTAGTTCACCAGAGCTTTCTCTGGCGTGTCACCCTGCTCGATGAAGTGGGTGCTGGGGGTGGGGTGGTATCGTCTGCTCTTTTCCATCCTCTCTCCTGGTATAGGACGTCCTCTCTACGAGCAAGCCGGGGCAGGGACAATCGGAACCCCGTGATCCCAACTTGTCATGTATGGGGTGCAGTTTCTGAGGTATGAATGGGGGCTGGTTGAAGGAAGGAGCCGTCAAATTCTCAGACAGAACAGGAATAAAACCTCTAAAACACAGTTCTGGGAAAGATGGGAACACGGCAGCCGGCGCCGCTGGGATGAGGGTGTAGCCCTCGGCCTGTGCTTTAGGGACACGGAGCCCAACCTCGAACACACCCTCCTGCAGAAAAGCACCTGCCGTGGCTTCTGTGAAATGGAAGCTGGGGACAGGGAGCAGCAGGGCAGGGGGTGGGTTATTGATCAAATGCCTCAGATTCTTGCCATTCTCACGGGGATTTAGTAGATTTTCTCGAATGAATGATTCTTCATTTGCGCTGAGCATGTACAGCAATTTCTAAAGACTTTAAATACTTTATCCTTTAGAATTTCCTCTAGTTAAATGGTTGCTTGTAGCACAGAGCGTTTGCTGTGCTCCCCACTCCAATATTCTGGGGGTCGGTCTCAACATTGCCCCTCAAAGCAGTAATGAGTCAGTGGGCCCTCAGGTGAGGAGGCCAAGGGATGCTTTGACGCTGGCCTCCCGAGTTATTAAAAAAAAAAAAATCATAAATGATGTCCTTTAAGGGCAGGAGGATATGAGGGTGAATCAAGGAATATTTTTAAGTTTGACTTACGTCTCTGAGATTTTGTGAGTTTACGTTCTTGGGAAAATGAAGTTTGTTAAGTTACCTGACTATGTCCAACTCAAGTAATTTGTCCTTTCTTCCAATTTGCCCATCAGTGGAATACCAACCCTTCTCTTTCCTGAGGCACTTGCCTGCAGACTTAGGCGTGAGGAAGTACATCGGTCTGCCTAGGAATCTAGGTACCAAGCATCATCATCCAAGCTTCTTATTCTGGGAGTTTTTTGGGGATGAATCGGGAAAGCTGTGTGTTAGCTGCAGGGGCTGGGGCAGGGAGAGGTCTCTGAAATAAACGTGTCTCGTGACATGGGAGGTCAAGGCTGGGTCCACCCACGGTCACCACGAGAGCCAAAGGCTGTGGTGGGAGGGCATGGGCAATGGATGACTCGGGACACAGCGCCCCTCCATCTAATCAATGCTGAGCCTCACAGAACCAGCGCCGAGCACGTGACAAGGGCGCTATAGGTTTCAGATGCTTTCCCCGAGGTGCAGCCAGGCAGCACAGACCCGCAGCCATCGGCCCCTGGGGGACCTTCCACGGCGGCACGAAGGCGGTGGTGGCTCGAGCTGATGGTGCTCTCTGTCACGTCGCTTGCAGACAAAAATGCCTGCCACCCCCTCCGCTCTCAGCTGGGTAATCTGCAAGGTTCTCAGATAATTCAGATTGGAGGGTTGGGTCAGGTAATTCAAAGTGAGATACTGGACTCTGAATAGGTCACAAGGGGCACTGACCAAGGGAATATAGACAGGCAAATAGGTGGCCTCGTAGACCTAAGTAGTCCCGGTATACACTGCATTCATGCGAGTTACCCGAACGAGTATGTTCAATATTCGTTAGTTTAATCCACCTAGATATGTACACAAACATTCCCTTTAAAATACGTAATTATTTCCTGCTCATTATGGATAATTGCTGGGCTACTTCGGCCCATAAGAGCAAACACTGGAAATCTGCCAGAGTTGGACACATTCAGGTAATTTTATGAACTTGGTTTTGCCAAGCACACAGTCCTAATAAGGGACTCATAACATTTCAGGGAGAAAAATGGATCTTAAAACTAGTCCTTGATTATGAAAGAAATTCAGTGAAAAAATGATAGCTCCAGTGTTCTGTTGACCTCCATCGAGCTTAAATTAGCCATTGCTTTCAAAATTCAACTGTTCTATCCTGAAATCTTTGTAGAATCACCTGCAATTATAAGAAATAATACAGAGAAATCCTGGATACCTTTGACCAAGTCGCTCAAAGGTAGCATCTGGAAATACTGGTAGTTTCACAGGCAGGATATTGACACTGATGCGCTCGAGATGCAGAATTTCTCCCCCCGCACGAGGACCCCTCACGCTACCCCTCCCTGCCACACTCATGTCTCTCCTGTCAAGGTCTCCTCCCGAGCCCTTGGCAATGACTAAACTGTCCTCTATTCTCCATACCTATAAGTCCATCAATTGAAGAATGTTATGCAAATGCAACCATGTAGTAAATATCTCAAATTGTTTTTTGTTATGTTTTGTTCTATTTGTCACTGCTTTTTTCCCAGTGACTACAACCTGAGGTTTATCCAAATGAGTTTTTGAGTGCATCGATTGTTTGTCTGTTTACCTATTTATTTTTCCCGAGCAGCGTTCTTTGGTATGGATATGCCATGGCTCATTTAACCACTCGCCTGGTGAAAGATGTCTGAGTCACAGCCAGGTTTGGACTGTTACAAATAAATCTGCCACTAAAATTTGTGTATAGGTTTTCCTATGACCATATGTTTTTGTTTTCCTGGGATAAATGCCCAAGAGTGAAGTTTTGGGTCATTTGGTAATTTTTAAGTATTTTTAAGAAACTGCCAAAGTGTTTTCCGAAGTGGCTGTGCTATTTGCCTTCTCACCAACATCGCGGGAGTGGTTGGGTTCCATACTCCGGTGACCACGACTCAGCCTTGTAACCGCAAAACAAATTGGAAACACTCAAAGTATAAATATCTAGAATACTTCATTTGAGAAAGGAGCATTCTGTTTTGGGTTGCCTCTCTCTTTTTAAATTTTACTTGCGTCGATAGTCACGCCATGATACCTACTGCGTTTCGATTTGCATTTTCCTAATGGCTGATGATGTGAAGCATCATTTCAAGTGCCTATTTGCCACCTGGCTATTCTCTTCTGTGAAATGTCTGTTTATCCCCCACCACTTTTCAGAGTTAACTTATGATGCTTCTTTTGTACATACTATCCAGGGATTTTCATTGTACTTCGTGGAAGGAAGAAGGGAGAAGTATGCCCATCGTCCCCGGAGTGACGGGCAGTTCCTGTCACTTTCTGCAGTTAAACTCGATAACATTTAGTAAGCACCTTCTAAATGCTACCACGAAGAAAGAATTCAGCAATGGGGAGGATTTACTTAAACAAATATTGATCAGGAACCTTCTCTGTGCCCAGCATTGCCCTGTCACAAGGGTATAATTATAAACAGAACAGATGTGACATCTCCCTTGCCATCCCGTGCCAGCCTTGATGCAAGGCGAGGACATGGGGCAGGAATTTAGAGCATCGGGCCAGGTTTGGGATGAGGACTAGCTGATTTCGAGAGGAGCACTTGCGCCTTTTACAGATATAAGGGAAGGCCTCTCAGAAGAGGCGTCATCTAAACTCGGACCTGAAGGCTGAGTCACGGTCACCATAAAACACTGGACATTCGAAGAGAGGAAACACTGCTCCATGTAGAGAGAGGGATGTGCTCCAAAACCCTCACGTGAGGGGGAAACAATCAGTAAAGTCCCGTTTGCTGATTTCTGTCATCTTGATATTGAAACTGTAACCTCAAAAAAAATTGGAAACGCCCAACGTATAAATATCCAGAATACTTCATTTAAGAAAGTAGTATTTTGTAATAAAATGTCTTTCAGAAGCCAGCAATGTGTACAAATTGAAGAGATATTTCTTTCTCAGCGAATAATATTTAAATTACTTTATGAACTAAAATAAAGAAGTACCTTTGTAGATCTTACAAAATAAAATTCATGTTCTGAAAGGTCTTAAATGAACTGTATAGATTAAAATTATGCATTTTTGAACCTAATAGGAGTGCAATTTATGTATAAATTTGCATGCATTATGGAAGATGATATTTCTCTGGAAGAATATTATTCTCATTTCCTGGGATTCAAAGTTTTAGATTTTCAAGCTGACTACCCATTGATTGAATTCATCGTGATCTAGCTGTCATTTTATATCAAGTCTGATATGAAACTTGTGGAGGGAAGCATCCGCCTACCTTTTTTTTTTATTTTAAACAAAAACGAAACTTGATAAAAAAACATGCTTGAGATTCTGAATATGATGACAGCCATGCGTTTCTTCAGCACCTGCCCTGAGCAGAGCAGGGAATTTGTCTCAAACATACATTTATTATTCTGGGTTGTTATAAGACACAGCACAAGTGTCAAAGATTTGGCAAAGAGCGAGACAATAAAGTTGGGGTATGGTTTTATTATTTCTTCTCTATCTACATTTAAAGTTTTAATCTCAGGTCTAAAACTGAGCTACAATCAATTAACTCTGAGCGTCTCGACAGCACTCTCGGCTGCAACATGACTTCTGCAGACGTGTCCTCCCATCACATAACGCTCGGTGGCCGTGGGCGTGGTTTCTGAGACTCCAGTAGGAGCTGGTCCTTGTGGGCCGACTTAGTTTTCACAGTGTCGTCTCAGGGAGCCTCAGCCGATCAGAACTCCAGTCTGAGCGCGTTGTCACTTGTCTTTATCCTTATACGCACGCCACGTGAACTGGTTCTCTCACTCGATTATTTTTATATGTGCACATTGATTCGCGGATGACTTAAACAGCTGTTTGTTGAGTGCTCGTGCCGTGCCACAGAAAGCACCAATGGGAAATAGCAATACAAGTCCTGGCACTTTGGAGTTAGCATGGGGCGTTGTCTTTAACCCTGTGTACTTCGGGGGTAGCGTATGAGCACAGCAAAGGGCAGGGCAACCCCAGACAGCCAGAGGCCGGACTTCATGTCCTGCAGCACTTGTCACAGACGTGGCCTGCGTAGGACGCACCAGAATGCTCAGCAGCAGTGTGTCCAGTTTGCTAAAGAAAGGAATTTGGCCATCTCATTCTAAATCCGAAGGTTGAGCATTGATCCCCAGGGGTGGAAACCCCAAGTTCCCAGCATCTGCAATTCGAGTATCCCAACACAAACATTTTGCAGGATGCAAGTTCCTTGACAAGCCAAAGGTGACAGCAACTGCGGTGTGCCCTGGCCCAGCGTGATGCCTCGTTGGGGTGTTCCGACCGCGGGTCATGGTGGATGGGTAGTGGGGACAGCGGCAGGTTTTGTTTCATGATTTTGTTATTCCCAACTCTAAACTTTTGCTGAAGGGTCCACAGTTCCTAAGGGAGACTCCCATGGGAACAGAACAGAACAAATGCTGGGCATTTTTCTAGGAATGCCAAAGTTTAAAGATTCTTTGCATTCAACTCACGAGCAAAACTTTATGATTTTTTTTCAGATCTGGTTAGTGTTTTTCTGTTAGGCATGAAAACATACTTTTTAAGTTATGTCACAAAATATTCTTTTCACCTGTGGTCAATCCTCAGGTCATCTTTAAAATGTCTACCATTATCTACTGTCAATTAATCAAAAATTAAACACTGTGAAACTACTGTATTGATTAAATATTGCAATATATATGCTTCTTTCTTAAGAGCTGGATTTCTAATGAAATTTTTCTGTTTGTTCTTAAAATGTACAAAAGTATTAAACGTATTTTGTTATTTTAAACAATCGTGTGCTAATAATATTTGTAACATTTTACTTCTTAGAGCCTTATCATCACAGACAACCCATAAATAAAATCTGAATTTACATATATTTATTTTAAATAAGTTCGATAGGGTGATCTCTAAGAGGTTTCAATTACAAAATATATTTTATTTTTATAAAAACTGTGGAAAAAATTATAATGAGTTTTAATAAGGAGAATCAAATTTATCAATCACCTGAACCTTAAAGAATATTATTTTTTAAATGGGTATCAAATTAATTTGGTATTTGGATTTTATTGGATACGCTGAAATGCATTTTGCCGTTTTATTTTTAATCTCACTATTTACAATATTCTAGAAGCGTTGAAATGTGTGAAACATTTTAGATGTATGCTTGAGCAGGTGCACGTAGGTGCCTAGCCCGCACCGCACTGCTTCTGGGGTACCTGCCGTGTGCGTTCTGCCCTTCCCTGACAACCTGTAAATCTCTCATCCTCGATTCTGAAAGCTCAGGTCCCATCTGCTACCTTTTCCCCTTTGTCCAAAATGTCGCATATGCCCAGTGCTGCCTCACTGTCTTTGGAATTTCCATGCTTATGTGAATTCCCCTTGGGCATGTATTAAACATTGAATTTCTCCTGTTCATTTGATTATTAGCCCAGCTAGAAGAATATAGAAGGTGGGAGGAAAAGTATTAATTACTTTTTAGCCCCCACAGTGCAAAACCGCCAAAGGGCAGTGGTGTTCGTGGTAACACACGCCCCCCGCTCGTCCCTCCGGAGCGTACTCCATGGCTGTTACAGCCTTCTTGGTTCTCTGGAATAACTTAGAGCTAAACACATTCAGAAGTAGGAGAGGCCTGTTTGCCCCTAGCCCAGCAGAGCCCAGGGGGTCAGAAGGCATCACAGCCCCTAGAGCTGCCTCAACCCAGTGAAGGACACCTTCTCTGGTCCTCTCTCCACAATGCCAAGTGCATGCCTGCACACTCAGCCATCCGGTTCTTCCCACATATGTGCAGCATCTTATAACAGGAGCCTGAGCCCTGCGGAGAGGTATGTGTCACAGGAAAGGGTATGTGACTGGGAAATAAAAGTCTGTGCACAACCACTAAAGGGCCAATCGAAATCCTTTCTCACAACTTGCTACCTCATCCAGCAGGAAGCCATGTCTGCTACTGTCTTCAGTAGCTACATTATTATCTTTTTACCCAATCTTTGCCTCGGAATAAATGTATCATCTCTTCAGGTCCCTAGCCTCTCTTATTCACCAAGTAAAGTTATAAATTAATGCTCAACGCCACATATAATGATGAAAGTCCACCGCGGGGGGAGAAAGGAACAAGTATTGTTATGGGGAAATTTGCAAGGATTGTTTGCTTATTTGCTCCAGGAGATGGAGAGAGTTTTCTCTAAAAATCCCACGTGACTGGGAAATTGGATGCTATGCAGGCAGATGGTATTTTAATGGAAGCAACAGAAACCAACTTTGATCAGTTTGACAAAAAAAAAAAAATAGAATGTCTATTAAACAAAATTAGCATGGATTGTGGAATCTAAGGAAGGTTGAACCGCCATGACCGGGGGTGGGCGATGAATGGGCAATTTCAAGGACACTGATGAATTTCTTGATTGACCACTGTCTTTAGTAGCGTTTGACTCCAACAAATACCAGGCTCTTTTTGTTCTCAATTGAAAAAACAAAACTTCCTAGAGAGAGAATCTGATGAGCTTGGAATAGATGTCCGCGCTTTATTCTGTGAGCTGAGACTGGTACCTAAGGCCATTCGGAGACCTGGCTCTGGGCATGAATCCCCCCAAGCAGGACGCGGTTCAGAGACAAGCACAGACTGCTTTGAGCTGGGAAGCTCACCAGATTGAGTCCATATCCTACCAGAGAAGTGGGGTCAAGTGCGATCATGTCGCCCCCTTTCCTCAAAAAAAGAGAATCATGTTTACTGTGTGGATGCTGTTATGGGTTGAACCGTGACCCCAAATTTATATGTTGAAATACCAACCCCCAGTGCCTCTGAATGCGGCCTTACTTGCGAATGGGGTCTTTGTAGGGCCAACCAAGTTAATTCTGAGATCCTTAATAGGATGAGCCCTAATCCAATATCATTCATGTCTCTATAAAAAGGGGAAATTTAAACACAGACATGCACAGCGGGAAGATGACACAGGAGGAAGACGGTCACCTACAAGTCAAGCAGAGAGGTCCCAGAAGGAGCCAGCCCTGCTGACACCTTGAATTCAGACTTCTGACCTGCTAACGTATGGGTAGGTACATTTCTGTCTTTATTTTCTTAAAAAAAAAATATTTATGGAGCATTTACTATATTCCAAGTACAATTTGGATGCCGGGGACATAGCCGTGGGCAAAACAGAGATTCTGCTCCCATGGAAACTAACCTCTAGCTCGGAGAGACAGATAGCGACAAAAACAGCAGCGGGGGTGATAACGGTCCCACGCAGTCGGGGGCGATGGCGATGGCGCCGTGACGACGGGGAGGGCTGATGCTCCTGATGCGGGGAGCTCACTCAGGGGAAGCCGTGCCGATCGGGTGTCGCTTCACGGAAATATTCCCCTTCTCACTCTTTTGCTACATGTGCTTTTTCGTCGCATGTGCTTTCCATTTGACAGACGTGAATGTTCACACAGTCACTTAACCATATGCATACATTTTTATTTCTTTATCGTTTTCGGGTAGTAGCTACTGATTTTCTCAGGGAAAGGTGAAGAAACCCAAGAAATGATGCTTTTTTTTTTAACTTTTTTTTTTATTTCTTAATAAAAAAAGGTCTCAGTTTTAAAAAGTTAGACGTTTATGCAATCCACGAAGTGATCCCCCAACTAGCCTAGTATCTGCCTGGCACCACACACAACCGTTACAATAGCATCGACTGTGTCCCCTACGCTGTTTCCCCGTAACTGTTTTGTATCTACTAATCTGTGTTTCTTCATCTCTTAAGCTGCCCAGTTTGTGGTGCTTTGTTCTGGAAGCTCTAGAAGACGATGACAGACACTCATGGACAACGCTGAGCTCTAACTCAGAACCAGCTCTTTCTTGCTGAACACATGTGAGCCTCTTTCCTTCTGGAAGGAAATGAAGTTCCTGTGGCCAGCCTGGGGGCGACTCCGTCCCCTGATCGTTCAGCTGGTCGGGGTTTTGCTCAGTGCAAGGTCGTAGTTATTAGTTAAACATTTACTCCGCCATCACATTTTCCAAGCGGACATTACAGAAAAATTAATAGATTTGTAAATATTAACTTGGGTAAGCAATGTCACTGCTCCCAACAATGACATTTCTGCCTTAAGTGACGACCTGTGCTATCACACTTCAGCCAGCGCCCAAAGGATTTGGCTGGTGGTCATTTCACATTCGCTTCCTTGAATGTGCCCCATATTTCATGATGTCTTCCTGAGGATTTGCCTTCCTTCCTCTGTAATGAAGTACACTGGCTTGATTTCTAGCAATATCTTTAAGTAGGTCATTAAGAAAAGCATTCATACGAAGCAGAGGTCAATTCCGGGCCGTACCCCTTCCAGTTAAATTAGAGAGAGAAACAGCTCTGGAATTTATCTACTCTGTTATGACATTTTCTCTTAAGATATTCAGTACACTTTTCAAAATTACAGTTACCAACACAAACATAATACATTGTGTCCAGAGTATGCTTGACACTTTAGAATTATACCATGGTTACTTAATGTTTTTGCTTTATGTTTAGAAATGAAACAATACATTAAATACATTTTTCCCCTCGTGATAAGCAGTGGGTCAGGCTAAAATTTATGAAACCCACGCATGCTTTATTCATCTGGGAAGGTTTTATGCAGGTTCGGATTTTGTGACCTTATCATATTTCTTGAGAGGTATTATGCCACCATGAACTTATTTGTTAAATTCTTATTGCGAACATTTTCCTTCATTTTGTACTGATTAAGCACACAGCTCTGGAATCAACAGCTCTGACTAAGCAGCCAGGGGACTGTCGAGAAATCCGTAAGCCCATCAATCTGTTTCACCCACGTTTCCCATCTTGCTTTAGAGAGGAATGTTATGGAGAGGGACTTAGCAATATTTTTTATTTACCTATTTCTTTGGCAAACGTACATTTAATTAATAAAGACCAATGTTAATAGTTACGAAAGAAATTGGCTCTGGATACCTGTGGAAATAGAGCAGGGACAAATTTGCGGCGAAGTCTAGAATTTTTTTTCTAATATCTCCGATGTCCACAGAAGTTGAACTCGTGGTAATAAATGGTGCTTAGGGAGCTCGATAGGCTTAATATTTTATATCAGGTAACCGGCCAAGAGCAGGGGTCCAGTAGGTGATACAGTCTGGATGCATTCAAAAGCAAAGACGGCAACAAAGATGTGACGTAGCGCCAGAGATTACAACGGGAGGAAACAGAATTCTGGGCGATGGATGTGACACCCATCATGTTAGTGAGGCTGCTCAGGATAAGAATGGATAAGGGGGACCACAACCTTTGGAGAGGGAGGCTAGCCCAGGAGGTATGCGGGTGCACTAAATAAGGGTTTAACTTGTTAACAGCAAGATGACAAAAATGGATTATTTAGAAAAGTTGTTTAAAAGTTTATATAATAATTCAAATAACTTTGTGATATCTTTATGACATCTTCATAAGAGTATTAAATAGGTCATCTATCATCTCTCTATCATCTATTATCTATCATCTATCTATCATCTATCTATCTATCTATCTATCTATGATCTATTTATCATCTTTCGTCTCTCTCTGTCATCTCTTTATCTATGCAGTGGACGCCTCATAAAGGCTGAATGGACCCCTCAACATAAAATGCGGTTTAGATGTCGAGCTGGGTAATTCCATACCTATGCCAAGAGGGTAGAGTTTTGCTATTCACGCAACGAGGCTTTCCGAGGAGAAGGGTCTGACAGGCTCCGGAGTAGATCCAAAGAAGCCTCGAGAGACAGCCAGGCTGGGAGATTGCGGGACCTTTCCTCGTGGCTAGGGAGCGGGGCCAGACCGGGGCCCTCGGCTTGAGAGTTTGGCTTATTTGTGTGGTTTGAACTTCTCACTGATACAAATGGAGGGATCCCTGGAGCTGTTCATCGACTCAGCCAGAAATGAGGCGGGAGGGGCAGGGAGAAGGGTGGAGGCAGACGGCTGTCGAGTGTCCAAAGTGGAGGCGGACGCTTCGTCACAACCTGTTCGTGATGCTAAAGTGACTAGTAATTAACCTTCCGCAAGTTTTCGAGCGTCTTGTCATATTTCCTGAGATAATTAACACTGTCCCGCAGGTAGCAACCCCCAGCTGGGAGTCTTCGCTCCTGAAAACCTCTCCAATTCGAACTGGAAGTTTCCGGTAGAAAAAGAGACTTAGAAGATTCGTGCGTCTAACGTCAGACCCAGTTTCAGGCACAGCCAGCGGAGGGTGAGCGCCCGCCTTCTCAGAATTAGTTTATGACTAAGCGAGAGGCGGAATAAACGAAATTTAGTTTAAACGGGTAAACTTTGCATCCTCTGACCTTCTTTTTGTCAAAATAGTGACTATATGACTAATTGGAGGAAGATGATGACAAGGTTCTACAACGTCATAGCCCTGGGTTTTAAGCTGGTGGGTCAGGTACACTCGAAGATACACAGAAGTTTCACCTTTCAAGAAATAGTGCCCAGAGAAAAAACACATAAACAAAAACAGGTCAAGCAAACAATAATAGCAATATAAACAGCACAGCAGACTGAGGTTGCAAAAAAATCCAACACAGCCCAACGGCTAAGTGAACAGCCAAAGAGCAACAGGAAGATTTCTTTACAACAAATGTCTCCGTTGGAAGGTAGGTGGATCTTTAAAGAAATGAAATCAAACCCCTAGCTCTTCTGGAAATGCTATTATTAATGGTAATATTCAGAGAAGAAATATATAAATTTGAAGGTGAAATATAAAAATGATAGGAAAGATATGTTGGGATATGGCTCACATTTTTTAAATAAAAAACATCTGATCATAAAACCGATATTTTACTTGTATAAAAGGAATGGCATATTGTGGACTCAAATTTACAGCCCGTAGCTTCCAAAATCCCCTGTACCTGTGTTTAGGGGATATAATGAAAAAGAGTTGGGAGAATCATAATTAAGACAGAGTAATTGGATTTTACATTTTAGTGTCCCAGTTGCAATGTGAGTGAAAATGATCAAATTAGCCCTCAAGTATTTTTATTTAATTTTTATAGCCACAAATGGCCTTCAGAAAATTTCAGCCTTTGTAAAAGGTCGTGAGATTTCCAACCACAGAAAATCCACCACTGGCTGTGTCGTGATCAAGACACTGTCCGTGAGACCGCTGGCTCCGAAGCTCTATTTCTAGATTCGTCGATCAAATGACACCGTGTTTCAGGGCTGAGCCCAACTCCGAAGCAAGGAAGAAATCCGAGGAAGTCACGTCACCTCACTACGAAGCCACGCGTGCGGACGCTGAGTCCTCCCTGGTCGGCTCGAGTTTACGCCGTGATTTTCCTGAATGTTCTCTACGAGAACCCAAACTAATCTGTGTAGGGATTCTCCTAAACCATGCAAAGATGTCCTACGAAAGCGTTCTCTTCTGCCTTTTTACTTTCAATTTGCAATGATATAGATTTATTTTAAGTTCTGATTAATTTGTTAGATCTTTGTGCAAGACACAGAAAATCAATGCCAGAAAAACGAATGCAAAAAGTGCCCGCCAAAGACTCACGTGCATGTGCGGCCGTTGCAGAGAGAGCTTGTGTCGTGATGGTACCTCAGCAGCAAAATTCTGTTTCGTTCCAAGCTTATATAAACTTTGTCCCTCATACAACACTTAGTGAAAGAGAATAAAGTAAAACAAACTTGACTTTAACAACGACAAAAAAAACAAAAAAAACTCTTCAAACAGCAAAAAACTATTTAATCTGATCCATTTGAAAATGTCCAAGCCATTTATTTTTTAAATCATTTTACTCTGAGATAAATGTCGATTCATATGCACTTTTAAGAAATAATCCAGAGAAATACCATGTACCTCTTACCCAGGTCTGCAAAACTATAGTACGTATCACAGCCAGGATGTTAACAGTGATAGTCAAACAGAGAACACACACTCCGATTACCAGGACGATCCCTCAGCCGGTCTTTTTACAGCCACAACCACTTCCTGCCAAACACCACATCGTCCTTAACCGCCATCCACAGCTAACTGGTTGTGTTTGTCTATAATCCTCAGTTCAAGAATGCGATAGGATGGGATCATGCAGTATGGAAGCCTTGGGAACGGTCATTATTTAACCAATACAATTCCCTGGAGTCCCAACCAGGTGTCATCTGTGTCCTTGTTGGTAAGGTGCCATCTCTCTTCTGCTGTTTTCGAGATTTTTTGTCTTTTGTTTCATTGTGAAGCGTCTTAGCAAGAGTTCATTTAGATTTATCATGTCAGCTGCAGCCGCAGCGGCTTCTTAAATCTGTAGGTTGGGTCTCTGTCCAATTGTGCGAAGTTTCCAGACTTTGTCTTCAAGAGTTTTTCGCGCTCTTCTTGCTCAGCTCCTTCTAGGTCTCCGAGGACACCAGTGACATACCCTTCGTTATTGTCCCCTGTTCCCTGAGGCATTGTTCTATATTTTCCACCTTTTCCCCCCTCTGTGTTGCTCAGATGGGGTATGGTAAGTCAGTAATGCAATTGTAGAGCTCGAAGAAATTCTTTTTGGCGTCAAGACTTTTAACCTGGCGTTTGGAGAACATGCATTCTCTAAAATTCGAAGTAAATTCTGTGTGTCGCATTTTTTAATGCTCATCTCTTTCTAAAAAGAATCCCCCCCCCTTCTCGGCCCTGTACGACGAGCTTTCTTCAGAGCTGATGGCCTCTCTGGTCCCCACTCTTTTATTGCAGCCCCGACATTCCTTTCCATGTCTGCCACTTCCTGCCCATGGACGTATTAGCTGGAAATGTCCAGGACATTTTAAGACGTGTCACCACTCCAATCTAGATGACAGGGGTATGTGCTGCCAATCATGAGCCAGACCCATATGTAAGAACGGAGAGTCCCCGGGCGTGGAGAGAGGACATGTGTGACGGAGGCGAGGCTGGAGGGACAGCAAACGCCAGAGGTGACATCTCCCCAGATAAAGCCAGGCCCACGTCTCCCAGGCACTGCCACCTGCAGCCCCAGCGTCGCCGCATCCACACCGTCCTCTGACCGCATAGCTACCTCCCGTCCCACCTGCTGCACAGGTGACTCCATTTTCATGTGCCTATGAAGGGGACACGTGGAAATCACAAAATAGCTTTCTAAGAAAGCCTAAGACACATCCATAAATACAAAACAGAGACAACTTCCAAGGGAAATGTAATCGACCAAAAATAAATAAATTATAAAGAGAAAACCCAGATAAAACAATAACTTAAACCCAGGTGAAACAATAACCTAATTACTTTGGTATAATTTTCTACTGCCACGTTAACAAATCAGCGTTAGCCGACTGGCTTCAGACGACACAATTTCAACTGTGCTCAGTTCGGACTCATGAACTCACACTGGATATATCAACGTGAACGCATCGCAAAAACCTCGATGAGCAAAATACAGACATGGAAAAAAAAATATATATATATAAAATGCCATTTATACAATTTGAACATGTCATTTACTAATATGAAGCAGGCACGAGCTGCCGTTCGGGGCGGGGACAGGGCCTGGGCGGGGGCGGGTGACGTGGGCCCCGCGTCATCAGTTTCTTCCCCTTCAGTCAAAGTCCGAAGCAAGTAGGTGAAGACGTTAAGTTTTGTTCAAGCTGGGTGAAGAGAACCTAGTTTTTCGCCACGTTATTCTCTGCATTTCTGCGCGCCCGGGGGACACTTTACAGTGAAGCCACCACGATGGCAGCAGTCCCGGGGGGCCCGTTTGAGGGGACGGAGCCGCTGGCGGGCGGCCGGGTCCAGCGACATTGTCTTTCCTTCCCTGGTTTCTGTCGCTTCTGTCTATTCTGCTGCCTTTATCTCTTTGTCATTTTCTTTCTTCCTCTTGGTGGTTAAACAAATATATGCGTAACTATCACGGTAGAAAGAATCGAAGGGGAGAAAGGGGGAGAACGCAGATTTCGGGGGACGGGGGAGAGAGAGAAGGGGCGATGCCCAGAGAGGGGAGACCAAAGGGCGAGGAGCGAGGTGGGGCGGAGCACGGGTTCCTTTCGTGCTTGAGATTCTCGCTTTAGAATCGAGAGGACGGTGTCTCCTTCTCTTCTGGGAAATCACCCAAGAGCCACGGGATCGCAGGAGGCACAGATGCGAGCTCCGTCTTTGATGAACTCGGGAGACATCTGCAGTCCGAACCACGGGGTGCGGGGAAGGGACGCCAAGTGCAGAGCGGGCGCCGGCTGCAGACGGTGCCGGGCAGGACCCGAGACAGCAAAGCGCAGGCTGCTGGCGCTGCCGCTCAGAGGGACACGTTGCTCTGCGGGGCGAACACGCAGCTCTTTCTGCGTTCCGTGGGAACGTGTGCACGGAGTGGCAGCCAGGGAACACGTGGAGGTGGCCAGCGTGGGTCAGGACACAGGGAAGGGGGGACACGGACGCGGAGGCACAGGGCTTACTGGTCTTCGCAGGTGGCCGCGGGATGACAAGCTCGGCCACCGAGATGCAGGCTCGGGGGGAGGGGACAGGGTCGAATAACTCAGGCCCACGCATATGCGTCGGTGGCACCGGGTGAATAACTCAAGGTCACGGTCCTGACCCCTCGCAGAGAAGACTCTCTCGCACGCCACTAGTGCGGGAAAATAGGCCTAACTCAAATACGACTCATAATTAAAGAGGAACAATCGGGCTCGCCCCACGCAGACACTGTGAGGAAAAGGAGGTGTGGGCAGGACAGCGACCGGTGGGGTGTCGCCCTTCGGCGAAGGACGTTTGGGTCAAACGCGTTGACTTCTGGCAGGGCCGGGCTTCCCGCTTCCTGTCTGTGTACTTCTTTCCAACTCCAAGTTCGGCGACCTTGCTCGAGGCTGGTCCCGGAGGTGCTTTACAGCATGGAACTAACACATGCTGCAAAGCGGGGGTTTGCTTTCCTCTTTCCCTTTGACACGCTGATTGCTAGGCGTGTATTAGCACATGCGGGTGCTTCGCGCATCCCGGGTGTCGATTCGGATCTCTCTCCCCCTCTCTCTTCATGACAGAAGAGTCACTGACTTACTCAAGGTGACGCTACTTCGTGAGTGGCAAAGCCAGAACTTAAACACAGGCCATTATTCTTCCCACTCTGTAACCTGAATCACTCTACACTAGGGCCAAAAAGCCGTACATGTAACAGTGACACCGAAACCAATGAGAGCGTTATAAAACCGTTGCTTTAACAAAAAGAGCACGATCCCGAGATGCTATGACTCAGGAGAGACACTGCCCGACAAGGAAACGGAACAGAAGCGAGACCAGCACGAGAGAGAAAATCAACCGGCCAGTCCACAGACAAAGAAATATGTCTATCGAATAATTTAAAAAACCAAAGAGAAACTGTCTCAGAGAAGAACACCACCACCGATGTTGAAAACGAAGTGAGACAGAAGGAAAAGCAAAAGCAAGCAAAGCGCTGAACATAAACAAAACGTTTCTCAAAAATTTAAGAGAGGGGGAAGTAAGACAGAAAAAGAAAAACTAACATCTAATATTCGCTCTTCTTTCCAAAAAAATTTAAATAACATGAACCATTCAGATGTCTAAGTAATGCACCGTATACTCGAAACTAATTAAAATAAATAAATAATTTTTTGAATGTAAAAAAATAAATAAATAAAAATAAAAAATAAAAATAACAAACAATAACAACAAAACGATGTAAGGTATCGTTCCTGAGAGTTGCCAGAAATAAAGTAAACCTCCTCCTGCAGCTTGAAAAGGCGAAATACACCCCCAAAGAAGAAAGACATTTACGAATATTACGGCACCTTTGCTGATCTTCCAACAAAGGGTCTGTTTGATGCTCAAACCAAATGGTCACATATCCTTACGGTGGGAAGTCCAGGCCGGCCTCGTGCTCCTCTCGGGCCCTATCCAGAACGACAAGTCACAAGTTTATAGGAACAAGTTTATAGGATTCAAAACATGAGACATTAGAATTCCATATCCGGCCAGAAACGCTCTGTAAATTTTTCTATAGGCAAAATAAAAATCTTACCTGAGCAAGAACGCCACCGACGCCCGGTGACAAACCCTGGGGGCTGTCCACTGAGTATAAGTGTCTCTCTTTGCCATACTGGCTTGGGGAGAGAGTCCTGGGTCCCAGCTGGACACACACTCTGCAAAAAGTTTGAGTTCCCCAGATGCGTTTGCAGCTAGAACATAGAGAGGGAACCCTTGCCCCAGCCTGAGAGAGATGACCAATTCGTTTATTTTCCATAAGGAAGATGCACTTATATTATTGCATTTTTAGATATTATCTTCCCTACAGATAAATCTAGTTCTGTCGTACACATAAACAGAAAAAAAAACACTATCCAGAAAAAATAAAAGAAAACAATCTTAAGAAAAAGATCACTATGCATAGTAAGTCAAGTATTCTCTAAATGAAGCATTAGCTAATAGAAAATGTCACCTTATTATAACGTGTATCGTGAATTAGTAATTTTTCCCAATCAAGGCAAAGAAGAAAAGGGGGTTTCATATTATAAAATCTTTTAACACGTTCACCATGTTAATAGATTAGAAGATAAATTTAAATGTACATATCCATGTGTGCTAAAAAAACATTCTTTCCATTAATCATTCACTCTTTTCAAAAATTCTTAATGAAATAGGAATATGTTATGCATAATCAATTAAAACAATATTATTCCCGGGAGATTATCTTTCTCTGTAAGAAAAAGAAGGGAAAGTTATTTCCTATTTTAATTACTGAAATTGTTCTAGAGGTGAAAGCCATTACGATTTGACAAAGAAACCATAAAACAGTGAAAAGATGTTTAAGCCGGATATTATTTTCCAAATATATGTAATTTTTTAAATGTGGAAAACTTAAGATCAACAGAAATTATTTCTGATGACTATCTGTAATAAAATGGATATTTCTACATCCACCTAACACATATAGTAGAAGAAATACTCCATTTACAAAAGTTACAAAAATGTCAAGATAACTGGACATAAATTTAAGAGATGCACATTATAAAAAAAAAACACTTAGAACTCTAACATGAAACGTTAAAAAATTAAAATGAAAAGTATGTCATTTCTTGGGTAGACGCCAGTGCGTCCCTTCAGCTCAGCCACAGGACCGGAGCCAGCATTAGGACCATATTTATACCTAGGCGCCTTCTCCGTGTTAGTCGCCATCTGAACAAATTAGTGCACGTTAAACTCCGCACCGAAGAGCTGCTCGAAGTCAAGATACCTGGTTTTAAAAACTCCTTGTGAATTTTTATGTAACAAACAATTACATAGCTCTCACTATATGCCAGTCAGTATTCTAGATGCTTCCTGGATGAATTTCCTACAGCTGCTACAGCTCGTTGTCACATGCCGGGTTGACGAAAAAAACGGAAAGTTATTCTCTCAGAGGTCGAGATGCCAGAAGCCAAGTCAAGGTGTCTTCAGGGCTGGTTCTTTCTGAGCTCCGAAGGGGTCTACTCCACGCACGCCCCTGGCTTCTGGCATTGCCTCCGGTCCTTCCGTGCCTCGGCTCGGAAGCACATCCCTCCAATCTGTCCCCATCGTCACATCACCGTCTCCTCTGTGTCCCACGTGGTGTCCTTTCTCTTCTTAAGCCATTTCCGGTTTAGAAAAAAAAAAAAAAAAGCGCAGCTCGCTGCCAGCGTTAATTTAATTTTACGTAAACATGCTCTTTGAGGCCGAAGCAAATCTGACTGGTTTTCAACAGGAACATAAAATACAAAAACAGCTCTTGGAATTAATTCTAAACAGATCTCGTCTCTAATCCTAATGTAACAGAAATGGAAACGTAAGTCGGATTCATCAGATGAACCGTCGGCTAACAACTTTTTGAGAATGATGCTAACCTCGTGCATAAAAACGCTACATTTTCTAGGACTTGACATTTTCAGCGACAGAGAATTACTATATTTTGCAATGGAAATACCACTACTAAATACAGAATGCTATAAATAGAATGATGTCATTAGTTTCCAAAGACTATCGATATACTAGAGCGATGCGAAAATAATAATAAAAGCGAGATATTTCATGGCATACTTTGAGAGTCAGGTTAGGACTGTAATTCACGAGTTGTCTCAGGGCGAACAGAAAATAGGTTAAAAGGACCCTGGTCATTGGCTTCAGGGCCCAGCTCAATCCAAGACACTGTCATCTTGACATCTTTAACTGATTCTAGCTGCAAAGACCCTATTTGTAAATGAGGTCACATTCTGACGTCCTTGGTGGACACAAATTTTGGGAGACACTACTGAACCCGCCTCGCTTTCCAAATATTTCATCATTTAATCCTTCTATAAGTGCATAAGGTAGACACTTACTATTGTTCCCTTTTCGTGGATGTGGAAGATAAGGCACGGAGGGTTTAAGATACCCACTTGCACAGCTACAGAGGGCTGGGTCTGGAGCAGACTCTCCAGCACCACGTCGGAGCCTCTGTGCCCATTTCCACACTCACAGGACGTGGCGTAGCTGTCCTGAGCTCTGTCCCTGGCTGCCTCACAGCCTGCGTGTGTGTGGGGGTGGGGGGCGGGGCACACCGAACTTGACTGTGATTCACAGCTGCAAAGGCGCGGCGCCCCCGCTCCCCTCCCCACCTCAGCACAGAGTCATGGCGCTGTCGCACACATAGGAGCACAGCACGGCCGGCCGCGTTCCGAACGGAAGGCTGGGCTTCCCGTGACCTGTGCAGTGACGCATGTGAACACCGGCGAGGAGCTGCCGTGGGATCAGGCGGCCTGAAAGCCAGGTGTGAACCGGACCTGTCCTCAAACTGTTTTGCAATCACCTGAAGCATAGAAACTGACAGGTGAAAATACCCTCCTCCTTTTCAGCGGAAATGTGCAAAATAGACCAGCCAGCATCCCTTGGAAATGGTGGGTTCTTTATTTTTGTTTGAAGGTGTCCTGCCCCAAGCCTAAGAAGTTAGTCCCTGGGGAAGACCGGGGGTTGGAGACACGGCAGGGAGCCCCTGAGCTGGCCTGCAGGCTGGGCCCAGCCGGCACCGCGCCCTGGCCATCTGCTCTGTAAGGTTCCTAGGGCCTACATCTGGATGACAGGGGACGGTGAGGAGGGGGTCGTTATCACCACCCCCTCCCCCTTGATTCTCAGAACGCGGGTGTGCCTGCGCGAGTTCATCCCACAGGGAGGCACCCCTGTATCCCATCTCCAGGCCCGGCCAGCCACTGCACCCACATACCTTCCTGAGGCCCTGGGTAGGGTGACCCCAGGGGTTGGTGATCGTGGGGTAACCTCCCCCGGGGCGTTGGGTTCCCAGATGCAGCTCAGAGCTTGTAACTCCCAGGAAGCCTGATAACCTGCTGTCACGCTTTAATTCTCAACTGAAATGAGGTTGGGAAGAGGGTTACTCCCCTCTGTGGTGACACAGAGGTGCGTGGGCTCCCCGAGAGCTGGGGCCAGGCCCCCGGCCCCTGCACAGAGCAGAGAGGGCTCAGCCGAAATCTTGGCACGAATTCCCAAGGGTCCTCCCAAAGCCCAGGGCCGGGGACTGTCTGATGTCAGCAGCGGAATTGTGAGCCGTGTTCCCCTTAGCGGGTTTCTGTGGGGAGGGGAGGGACAGGGCACCCCGCTTATTACAGAAAGTCAGAGCGGCCGGTGTTCTGTGTGACACGGCTGGCCAGACCTGCACTTAGGGAGAGCAACTTTAAACCATGGCGAAAAATTAATATTAAAAGCGCTTCAAGGACAGGGATCTAATTAACACGAGTTAAAGAAAAGCCTTGAAGATTCTAATTTTATGGTCTTCTTAAATAAAAATTAACCTGATTAGAGTTCTCTCTTAAAGGTTACCTTTATTAAAGAGTTCCGAGCAATTGAACTACAATGGGTTTCGACAAGACAGCTTTCCGTCGGCACAGCCTCCCTATTTTTAAATTTTATGAGGTTCTTCTGGCAGAGTTTTGTAGCAGTTAAGATGAAAATCTGGAAGCATGGCGCCCTCTGAAAGGGAGGAGGAGGAGGAGGAGGAGGAGGAAAGGAAAATAATCAATTTGGTATCAAATTTATTCCAAAGCAGAGAAGTGCACATTTTTTTTTAGATGGTGGAAAAAAAAAAAAGACATGCAGAGAGGTCAAAGTTCACGGAAAGAGGAGACAGTATTGTGCAGAAACTGTCACGCATCATCACCTATTTTGACATGCACGGGGCCGTTTGTTGTCTGTCGAACATGCAAATTAAGTGCCTGCTGTCATAGCCGGCCGATATCTGAAAGTGGAAAATGAGACCACCTGTAACCAGTGAATGGCGTGATGGACAAGCATTCAGCGCTCGTCAGCTGGGAGGCCATTCACGCCACCTTCGAATTGCATATGACATGTAAAAATCTTTTCTTAATATTCACGGCCGGGAAGTTTGGGGAATTATGGAGGCTTCAACTGCTATATGTAATGGTTTCTCCAAGCAGACAGCTGTGGCTGCGAGCCGGCTTGATAATTAGGTGTCCGGGAAGATTTTATGCTACGAATCAGTTAAAAGGAAGAAAAGAATAAGAAAGAAATGGCAAGCAAAACTCGCTGGGGTGGAAATTGCGTTAACCCTTGTGTGTCTCTTTCTGCTCATAAGCCCTCCGAGAGCGGGGACTCATTTTCCCGAGCCGGCGTCGTCACAGCTCTCCGTGCCCGGCGGCCCCGACGTGCAGGACGCATCGGCCAGCGGAGGCGGGGGCTGTCGAGGGTCACTCGGCAGTGAGTGAGATTCCGCTTTCCCAAGTGACGTGGCGCTCGCTTCCTCACGGGCGCTCAAATTCTTCCGTCCAAAGGAAACTGTCGAGAGGTGGATTCGATCGAAACGGCGGACCAGGGCAGGGGGTGAGGCTGCCTTCGGGCCGGTCGACGAGCTCCACGCACAGTCGGTCCTTTGCACGCTTTTCCTACTTCCTCGTGTGCAAGGGGCACCGGAAGGGGCACGCGGGCAAACAGAGCCAGGACACACGTCCGGTCGAGAACGTCGCGCTCCGCACGTGTAGATGGAACGGAAAAGTCAGAAGCACTGGGCACCCGGAGTGAGACTAATTTAAGGGGGACAGGTGTTCGTCCAAAATCTGCCCCTTTG
>NW_024351073.1:23987443-24008226 GCF_902729225.1 Pteropus medius | reverse complement strand
GGGAAGGTTTTATGCAGGTTCGGATTTTGTGACCTTATCATATTTCTTGAGAGGTATTATGCCACCATGAACTTATTTGTTAAATTCTTATTGCGAACATTTTCCTTCATTTTGTACTGATTAAGCACACAGCTCTGGAATCAACAGCTCTGACTAAGTAGCCAGGGGACCGTCGAGAAATCCATAAGCCCATCAATCTGTTTCACCCACGTTTCCCATCTTGCTTTAGAGAGGAATGTTATGGAGAGGGACTTAGCAATATTTTTTATTTACCTATTTCTTTGGCAAACGTACATTTAATTAATAAAGACCAATGTTAATAGTTACGAAAGAAATTGGCTCTGGATACCTGTGGAAATAGAGCAGGGACAAATTTGCGGCGAAGTCTAGAATTTTTTTTCTAATATCTCTAATGTCCACAGAAGTTGAACTCGTGGTAATAAATGGTGCTTAGGGAGCTCGATAGGCTTAATATTTTATATCAGGTAACCGGCCAAGAGCAGGGGTCCAGTAGGTGATACAGTCTGGATGCATTCCAAAGCAAAGACGGCAACAAAGATGTGACGTAGCGCCAGAGATTACAACGGGAGGAAGCAGAATTCTGGGCGATGGATGTGACACCCATCATGTTAGTGAGGCTGCTCAGGATAAGAATGGATAAGGGGGACCACAACCTTTGGAGAGGGAGGCTAGCCCAGGAGGTATGCGGTTGCACTAAATAAGGGTTTAACTTGTTAACAGCAAGATGACAAAAATGGATTATTTAGAAAAGTTGTTTAAAAGTTTATATAATAATTCAAATAACTTTGTGATATCTTTATGACATCTTCATAAGAGTATTAAATAGGTCATCTATCATCTCTCTATCATCTATTATCTATCATCTATCTATCATCTATCTATCTATCTATCTATCTATCTATGATCTATTTATCATCTTTCGTCTCTCTCTGTCATCTCTTTATCTATGCAGTGGACGCCTCATAAAGGCTGAATGGACCCCTCAACATAAAATGCGGTTTAGATGTCGAGCTGGGTAATTCCATACCTATGCCAAGAGGGTAGAGTTTTGCTATTCACGCAACGAGGCTTTCCGAGGAGAAGGGTCTGACAGGCTCCGGAGTAGATCCAAAGAAGCCTCGAGAGACAGCCAGGCTGGGAGATTGCGGGACCTTTCCTCGTGGCTAGGGAGCGGGGCCAGACCGGGGCCCTCGGCTTGAGAGTTTGGCTTATTTGTGTGGTTTGAACTTCTCACTGATACAAATGGAGGGATCCCTGGAGCTGTTCATCGACTCAGCCAGAAATGAGGCGGGAGGGGCAGGGAGAAGGGTGGAGGCAGACGGCTGTCGAGTGTCCAAAGTGGAGGCGGACGCTTCGTCACAACCTGTTCGTGATGCTAAAGTGACTAGTAATTAACCTTCCGCAAGTTTTCGAGCGTCTTGTCATATTTCCTGAGATAATTAACACTGTCCCGCAGGTAGCAACCCCCAGCTGGGAGTCTTCGCTCCTGAAAACCTCTCCAATTCGAACTGGAAGTTTCCGGTAGAAAAAGAGACTTAGAAGATTCGTGCGTCTAACGTCAGACCCAGTTTCAGGCACAGCCAGCGGAGGGTGAGCGCCCGCCTTCTCAGAATTAGTTTATGACTAAGCGAGAGGCGGAATAAACGAAATTTAGTTTAAACGGGTAAACTTTGCATCCTCTGACCTTCTTTTTGTCAAAATAGTGACTATATGACTAATTGGAGGAAGATGATGACAAGGTTCTACAACGTCATAGCCCTGGGTTTTAAGCTGGTGGGTCAGGTACACTCGAAGATACACAGAAGTTTCACCTTTCAAGAAATAGTGCCCAGAGAAAAAACACATAAACAAAAACAGGTCAAGCAAACAATAATAGCAATATAAACAGCACAGCAGACTGAGGTTGCAAAAAAATCCAACACAGCCCAACGGCTAAGTGAACAGCCAAAGAGCAACAGGAAGATTTCTTTACAGCAAATGTCTCCGTTGGAAGGTAGGTGGATCTTTAAAGAAATGAAATCAAACCCCTAGCTCTTCTGGAAATGCTATTATTAATGGTAATATTCAGAGAAGAAATATATAAATTTGAAGGTGAAATATAAAAATGATAGGAAAGATATGTTGGGATATGGCTCACATTTTTTAAATAAAAAACATCTGATCATAAAACCGATATTTTACTTGTATAAAAGGAATGGCATATTGTGGACTCAAATTTACAGCCCGTAGCTTCCAAAATCCCCTGTACCTGTGTTTAGGGGATATAATGAAAAAGAGTTGGGAGAATCATAATTAAGACAGAGTAATTGGATTTTACATTTTAGTGTCCCAGTTGCAATGTGAGTGAAAATGATCAAATTAGCCCTCAAGTATTTTTATTTAATTTTTATAGCCACAAATGGCCTTCAGAAAATTTCAGCCTTTGTAAAAGGTCGTGAGATTTCCAACCACAGAAAATCCACCACTGGCTGTGTCGTGATCAAGACACTGTCCGTGCTACTGCTGGCTCCGAAGCTCTATTTCTAGATTCGTCGATCAAATGACACCGTGTTTCAGGGCTGAGCCCAACTCCGAAGCAAGGAAGAAATCCGAGGAAGTCACGTCACCTCACTACGAAGCCACGCGTGCGGACGCTGAGTCCTCCCTGGTCGGCTCGAGTTTACGCCGTGATTTTCCTGAATGTTCTCTACGAGAACCCAAACTAATCTGTGTAGGGATTCTCCTAAACCATGCAAAGATGTCCTACGAAAGCGTTCTCTTCTGCCTTTTTACTTTCAATTTGCAATGATATAGATTTATTTTAAGTTCTGATTAATTTGTTAGATCTTTGTGCAAGACACAGAAAATCAATGCCAGAAAAACGAATGCAAAAAGTGCCCGCCAAAGACTCACGTGCATGTGCGGCCGTTGCAGAGAGAGCTTGTGTCGTGATGGTACCTCAGCAGCAAAATTCTGTTTCGTTCCAAGCTTATATAAACTTTGTCCCTCATACAACACTTAGTGAAAGAGAATAAAGTAAAACAAACTTGACTTTAACAACGACAAAAAAAACAAAAAAAACTCTTCAAACAGCAAAAAACTATTTAATCTGATCCATTTGAAAATGTCCAAGCCATTTATTTTTTAAATCATTTTACTCTGAGATAAATGTCGATTCATATGCACTTTTAAGAAATAATCCAGAGAAATACCATGTACCTCTTACCCAGGTCTGCAAAACTATAGTACGTATCACAGCCAGGATGTTAACAGTGATAGTCAAACAGAGAACACACACTCCGATTACCAGGACGATCCCTCAGCCGGTCTTTTTACAGCCACAACCACTTCCTGCCAAACACCACATCGTCCTTAACCGCCATCCACAGCTAACTGGTTGTGTTTGTCTATAATCCTCAGTTCAAGAATGCGATAGGATGGGATCATGCAGTATGGAAGCCTTGGGAACGGTCATTATTTAACCAATACAATTCCCTGGAGTCCCAACCAGGTGTCATCTGTGTCCTTGTTGGTAAGGTGCCATCTCTCTTCTGCTGTTTTCGAGATTTTTTGTCTTTTGTTTCATTGTGAAGCGTCTTAGCAAGAGTTCATTTAGATTTATCATGTCAGCTGCAGCCGCAGCGGCTTCTTAAATCTGTAGGTTGGGTCTCTGTCCAATTGTGCGAAGTTTCCAGACTTTGTCTTCAAGAGTTTTTCGCGCTCTTCTTGCTCAGCTCCTTCTAGGTCTCCGAGGACACCAGTGACATACCCTTCGTTATTGTCCCCTGTTCCCTGAGGCATTGTTCTATATTTTCCACCTTTTCCCCCCTCTGTGTTGCTCAGATGGGGTATGGTAAGTCAGTAATGCAATTGTAGAGCTCGAAGAAATTCTTTTTGGCGTCAAGACTTTTAACCTGGCGTTTGGAGAACATGCATTCTCTAAAATTCGAAGTAAATTCTGTGTGTCGCATTTTTTAATGCTCATCTCTTTCTAAAAAGAATCCCCCCCCCTTCTCGGCCCTGTACGACGAGCTTTCTTCAGAGCTGATGGCCTCTCTGGTCCCCACTCTTTTATTGCAGCCCCGACATTCCTTTCCATGTCTGCCACTTCCTGCCCATGGACGTATTAGCTGGAAATGTCCAGGACATTTTAAGACGTGTCACCACTCCAATCTAGATGACAGGGGTATGTGCTGCCAATCATGAGCCAGACCCATATGTAAGAACGGAGAGTCCCCGGGCGTGGAGAGAGGACATGTGTGACGGAGGCGAGGCTGGAGGGACAGCAAACGCCAGAGGTGACATCTCCCCAGATAAAGCCAGGCCCACGTCTCCCAGGCACTGCCACCTGCAGCCCCAGCGTCGCCGCATCCACACCGTCCTCTGACCGCATAGCTACCTCCCGTCCCACCTGCTGCACAGGTGACTCCATTTTCATGTGCCTATGAAGGGGACACGTGGAAATCACAAAATATCTTTCTAAGAAAGCCTAAGACACATCAATAAATACAAAACAGAGATAACTTCCAAGGGAAATGTAATCGACCAAAAATAAATAAATTATAAAGAGAAAACCCAGATAAAACAATAACTTAAACCCAGGTGAAACAATAACCTAATTACTTTGGTATAATTTTCTACTGCCACATTAACAAATCAGCGTTAGCCAACTGGCTTCAGACGACACAATTTCAACTGTGCTCAGTTCGGACTCTTGAACTCACACTGGATATATCAACGTGAACGCATCGCAGAAACCTCGATGAGCAAAATACAGACATGGAAAAAAATATATATATATAAAAAATGCCATTTATACAATTTGAACATGTCATTTACTAATATGAAGCAGGCACGAGCTGCTGTTCAGGGCGGGGACAGGGCCTGGGCGGGGGCGGGTGACGTGGGCCCCACGTCATCAGTTTCTTCCCCTTCAGTCAAAGTCCGAAGCAAGTAGGTGAAGACGTTACGTTTTGTTCAAGTTGGGTGAAGAGCACCTAGTTTTTCGCCATGTTATTCTCTGCATTTCTGCGCGCCCGGGGGACACTTTACAGTGAAGCCACCACGATGGCAGCAGTCCCGGGGGGCCCGTTTGAGGGGACGGAGCCGCTGGCGGGCGGCCGGGTCCAGCGACATTGTCTTTCCTTCCCTGGTTTCTGTCGCTTCTGTCTATTCTGCTGCCTTTATCTCTTTGTCATTTTCTTTCTTCCTCTTGGTGGTTAAACAAATATATGCGTAACTATCACGGTAGAAAGAATCGAAGGGGAGAAAGGGGGAGAACGCAGATTTCGGGGGACGGGGGAGAGAGAGAAGGGGCGATGCCCAGAGAGGGGAGACCAAAGGGCGAGGAGCGAGGTGGGGCGGAGCACGGGTTCCTTTCGTGCTTGAGATTCTCGCTTTAGAATCGAGAGGACGGTGTCTCCTTCTCTTCTGGGAAATCACCCAAGAGCCACGGGATCGCAGGAGGCACAGATGCGAGCTCCGTCTTTGATGAACTCGGGAGACATCTGCAGTCCGAACCACGGGGTGCGGGGAAGGGACGCCAAGTGCAGAGCGGGCGCCGGCTGCAGACGGTGCCGGGCAGGACCCGAGACAGCAAAGCGCAGGCTGCTGGCGCTGCCGCTCAGAGGGACGCGTTGCTCTGCGGGGCGAACACGCAGCTCTTTCTGCGTTCCGTGGGAACGTGTGCACGGAGTGGCAGCCAGGGAACACGTGGAGGTGGCCAGCGTGGGTCAGGACACAGGGAAGGGGGGACACGGACGCGGAGGCACAGGGCTTACCGGTCTTCGCGGGTGGCCGCGGGATGACAAGCTCGGCCACCGAGATGCAGGCTCAGGGGGAGGGGACAGGGTCGAATAACTCAGGCCCACGCATATGCGTCGGTGGCACCGGGTGAATAACTCAAGGTCACGGTCCTGACCCCTCTCAGAGAAGACTCTCTCGCACGCCACTAGTGCGGGAAAATTGGCCTAACTCAAATACGAGTCATAATTAAAGAGGAACAATCGGGCTCGCCCCGCGCAGATGCTGTGAGGAAAAGGAGGTGTGGGCAGGACAGCGCACGGTGGGGTGTCGCCCTTCGGCGAAGGACGTCTGGGTCAAACGCGTTGACTTCTGGCAGGGCCGGGCTTCCCGCTTCCTGTCTGTGTACTTCTTTCCAACTCCAAGTTCGGCGACCTTGCTCGAGGCTGGTCCCGGAGGTGCTTTACAGCATGGAACTAACACATGCTGCAAAGCGGGGGTTTGCTTTCCTCTTTCCCTTTGACACGCTGATTGCTAGGCGTGTATTAGCACATGCGGGTGCTTCGCGCATCCCGGGTGTCGATTCGGATCTCTCTCCCCCTCTCTCTTCATGACAGAAGAGTCACTGACTTACTCAAGGTGACGCTACTTCGTGAGTGGCAAAGCCAGAACTTAAACACAGGCCATTATTCTTCCCACTCTGTAACCTGAATCACTCTACACTAGGGCCAAAAAGCCGTACATGTAACAGTGACACCGAAACCAATGAGAGCGTTATAAAACCGTTGCTTTAACAAAAAGAGCACGATCCCGAGATGCTATGACTCAGGAGAGACACTGCCCGACAAGGAAACGGAACAGAAGCGAGACCAGCACGAGAGAGAAAATCAACCGGCCAGTCCACAGACAAAGAAATATGTCTATCGAATAATTTAAAAAACCAAAGAGAAACTGTCTCAGAGAAGAACACCACCACCGATGTTGAAAACAAAGTGAGACAGAAGGAAAAGCAAAAGCAAGCAAAGCGCTGAACATAAACAAAACTTTTCTCAAAAATTTAAGAGGAGGGAAGTAAGACAGAAAAAGAAAAACTAACATCTAATATTCGCTCTTCTTTCCAAAAAAATTTAAATAACATGAACCATTCAGATGTCTAAGTAATGCACCGTATACTCGAAACTAATTAAAATAAATAAATAATTTTTTAAATGTAAAAAAATAAATAAATAAAAATAAAAAATAAAAATAACAAACAATAACAACAAAACGATGTAAGGTATCGTTCCTGAGAGTTGCCAGAAATAAAGTAAACCTCCTCCTGCAGCTTGAAAAGGCGAAATACACCCCCAAAGAAGAAAGACATTTACGAATATTACGGCACCTTTGCTGATCTTCCAACAAAGGGTCTGTTTGATGCTCAAACCAAATGGTCACATATCCTTACGGTGGGAAGTCCAGGCCGGCCTCGTGCTCCTCTCGGGCCCTATCCAGAACGACAAGTCACAGGAACAAGTTTATAGGATTCAAAACATGAGACATTAGAATTCCATATCCGGCCAGAAACGCTCTGTAAATTTTTCTATAGGCAAAATAAAAATCTTACCTGAGCAAGAACGCCACCGACGCCCGGTGACAAACCCTGGGGGCTGTCCACTGAGTATAAGTGTCTCTCTTTGCCATACTGGCTTGGGGAGAGAGTCCTGGGTCCCAGCTGGACACACACTCTGCAAAAAGTTTGAGTTCCCCAGATGCGTTTGCAGCTAGAACATAGAGAGGGAACCCTTGCCCCAGCCTGAGAGAGATGACCAATTCGTTTATTTTCCATAAGGAAGATGCACTTATATTATTGCATTTTTAGATATTATCTTCCCTACAGATAAATCTAGTTCTGTCGTACACATAAACAGAAAAAAAAACACTATCCAGAAAAAATAAAAGAAAACAATCTTAAGAAAAAGATCACTATGCATAGTAAGTCAAGTATTCTCTAAATGAAACATTAGCTAATAGAAAATATCACCTTATTATAACGTGTATCGCGAATTAGTAATTTTTCCCAATCAAGGCAAAGAAGAAAAGGGGGTTTCATATTATAAAATCTTTTAACACGTTCACCATGTTAATAGATTAGAAGATAAATTTAAATGTACATATCCATGTGTGCTAAAAAAAAACATTCTTTTCATTAATCATTCACTCTTTTCAAAAATTCTTAATGAAATAGAAATATGTTATGCATAATCAATTAAAACAATATTATTCCCGGGAGATTATCTTTCTCTGTAAGAAAAAGAAGGGAAAGTTCTTTCTTATTTTAATTCCTGAAATTGTTCTAGAGGTGAAAGCCATTACGATTTGACAAAGAAACCATAAAACAGTGAAAAGATGTTTAAGCCGGATATTATTTTGCAAATATATGTAATTTTTTAAATGTGGAAAACTTAAGATCAACAGAAATTATTTCTGATGACTATCTGTAATAAAATGGATATTTCTACATCCACCTAACACATTTAGTAGAAGAAATACTCCATTTACAAAAGTTACAAAAATGTCAAGATAACTGGACATAAATTTAAGAGATGCACATTATAAAAAAAAACACTTAGAACTCTAACATGAAACATTAAAAAATTAAAATGAAAAGTATGTCATTTCTTGGGTAGACGCCAGTGCGTCCCTTCAGCTCAGCCACAGGACCGGAGCCAGCATTAGGACCCTATTTATACCTAGGCGCCTTCTCCGTGTTAGTCGCCATCTGAACAAATTAGTGCGTGTTAAACTCCGCACCGAAGAGCTGCTCGAAGTCAAGATACCTGGTTTTAAAAACTCCTTGTGAATTTTTATGTAACAAACAATTACATAGCTCTCACTATATGCCAGTCAGTATTCTAGATGCTTCCTGGATGAATTTCCTACAGCTGCTACAGCTCGTTGTCACATGCCGGGTTGACGAAAAAAACGGAAAGTTATTCTCTCAGAGGTCGAGATGCCAGAAGCCAAGTCAAGGTGTCTTCAGGGCTGGTTCTTTCTGAGCTCCGAAGGGGTCTACTCCACGCACGCCCCTGGCTTCTGGCATTGCCTCCGGTCCTTCCGTGCCTCGGCTCGGAAGCACATCCCTCCAATCTGTCCCCATCGTCACATCACCGTCTCCTCTGTGTCCCACGTGGTGTCCTTTCTCTTCTTAAGCCATTTCCGGTTTAGAAAAAAAAAAAAAAGCGCAGCTCGCTGCCAGCGTTAATTTAATTTTACGTAAACATGCTCTTTGAGGCCGAAGCAAATCTGACTGGTTTTCAACAGGAACATAAAATACAAAAACAGCTCTTGGAATTAATTCTAAACAGATCTCGTCTCTAATCCTAATGTAACAGAAATGGAAACGTAAGTCGGATTCATCAGATGAACCGTCGGCTAACAACTTTTTGAGAATGATGCTAACCTCGTGCATAAAAACGCTACATTTTCTAGGACTTGACATTTTCAGCGACAGAGAATTACTATATTTTGCAATGGAAATACCACTACTAAATTCAGAATGCTATAAATAGAATGATGTCATTAGTTTCCAAAGACTATCGATATACTAGAGCGATGCGAAAATAATAATAAAAGCGAGATATTTCACGGCAAACTTTGGGAGTCAGGTTAGGACTGTAATTCACGAGTTGTCTCAGGGTCAATGCTGCAGCCACAAGCACCACCCACGAGCACTCTCAGGGCGAACGGAAAATAGGTTAAAAGGACACTGGTCATTGGCTTCAGGGCCCAGCTAAATCCAAGACACTGTCATCTTGACATCTTTAACTGATTCTAGCTGCAAAGACCCTATTTGTAAATGAGGTCACATTCTGACGTCCTTGGTGGACACAAATTTTGGGAGACACTACTGAACCCGCCTCGCTTTCCAAATATTTCATCATTTAATCCTTCTATAAGCGCATAAGGTAGACACTTACTATTGTTCCCTTTTCGTGGACGTGGAAGATAAGGCACGGAGGGTTTAAGATACCCACTTGCCAGACATCGCACAGCTACAGAGGGCTGGGTCTGGAGCAGAGTCTCCAGCACCACGTCGGAGCCTCTGTGCCCGTTTCCACGCTCACAGGACGTGGCGTAGCTGCCCTGAGCTCTGTCCCTGGCTGCCTCACAGCCTGCGTGTGTGTGGGGGGGGGGCGCGGGGCACACCGAACTTGACTGTGATTCACAGCTGCAAAGGCGCGGCGCCCCCGCTCCCCTCCCCAACTCAGCACAGAGTCATGGCGCTGTCGCACACATAGGAGCACAGCACGGCCGGCCGCGTTCCGAACGGAAGGCTGGGCTTCCCGTGACCTGTGCAATGACGCATGTGAACACCGGCGAGGAGCTGCCGTGGGATCAGGCGGCCTGAAAGCCAGGTGTGAACCGGACCTGTCCTCAAACTGTTTTGCAATCACCTGAAGCATAGAAACTGACAGGTGAAAATACCCTCCTCCTTTTCAGCGGAAATGTGCAAAATAGACCAGCCAGCATCCCTTGGAAACGGTGGGTTCTTTAAGTTTTGTTCGAAGTTGTCCTGCCCCAGGCCTAAGAAGTTAGTCCCTGGGGAAGACCGGGGGTTGGAGACACGGCAGGGAGCCCCTGAGCTGGCCTGCAGGCTGGGCCCAGCCGGCACCGCGCCCTGGCCATCTGCTCTGTAAGGTTCTTAGAGCCTACATCTGGATGACAGGGGACGGTGAGGAGGGGGGTCGTTATCACCACCCCCTCCCCCTTGATTCTCAGAACGCGGGTGTGCCTGCGCGAGTTCATCCCATAGGGAGGCACCCCTGTATCCCATCTCCAGGCCCGGCCAGCCACTGCACCCACATACCTTCCTGAGGCCCTGGGTAGGGTGACCCCAGGGGTTGGTGATCGTGGGGTTCCCTCCCCAGGGGCGTTGGGTTCCCAGCTGCAGCTCAGAGCTTGTAACTCCCAGGAAGTCTGATAATCTGCTGTCACGCTTTAATTCTCAACTGAAATGAGGTTGGGAAGAGGGTTACTCCCCTCTGTGGTGACACAGAGGTGCGTGGGCTCCCCGAGAGCTGGAGCCAGGCCCCCGGCCCCTGCACAGAGCAGAGAGGGCTCAGCCGAAATCTTGGCACGAATTCCCAAGGGTCCTCCCAAAGCCCAGGGCCGGGGACTGTCTGATGTCAGCAGCGGAACTGCGAGCCGTGTTCCCCTTAGCGGGTTTCTGTGGGGAGGGGAAGGACAGGGCACCCCGCTTATTACAGAAAGTCAGAGCGGCCGGTGTTCTGTGTGACACGGCTGGCCAGACCTGCACTTAGGGAAAGCAACTTTAAACCATGGTGAAAAATTAATATTAAAAGTGCTTCAAGGACAGGGATCTAATTAACAAGAGTTAAAGAAAAGCCTTGAAGATTCTAATTTTATGGTCTTCTTAAATAAAAATTAACCTGATTAGAGTTCTCTCTTAAAGGTTACCTTTATTAAAGAGTTCCGAGCAATTGAACTACAATGGGTTTCGACAAGACAGCTTTCCGTCGGCACAGCCTCCCTATTTTTAAATTTTATGAGGTTCTTCTGGCAGAGTTTTGTAGCAGTTAAGATGAAAATCTGGAAGCATGGCGCCCTCTGAAAGGGAGGAGGAGGAGGAGGAGGAGGAGGAAAGGAAAATAATCAATTTGGTATCAAATTTATTCCAAAGCAGAGAAGTGCACATTTTTTTTTAGATGGTGGAAAAAAAAAAAGACATGCAGAGAGGTCAAAGTTCACGGAAAGAGGAGACAGTATTGTGCAGAAACTGTCACGCATCATCACCTATTTTGACATGCACGGGGCCGTTTGTTGTCTGTCGAACATGCAAATTAAGTGCCTGCTGTCATAGCCGGCCGATATCTGAAAGTGGAAAATGAGACCACCTGTAACCAGTGAATGGCGTGATGGACAAGCATTCAGCGCTCGTCAGCTGGGAGGCCATTCACGCCACCTTCGAATTGCATATGACATGTAAAAATCTTTTCTTAATATTCACGGCCGGGAAGTTTGGGGAATTATGGAGGCTTCAACTGCTATATGTAATGGTTTCTCCAAGCAGACAGCTGTGGCTGCGAGCCGGCTTGATAATTAGGTGTCCGGGAAGATTTTATGCTACGAATCAGTTAAAAGGAAGAAAAGAATAAGAAAGAAATGGCAAGCAAAACTCGCTGGGGTGGAAATTGCGTTAACCCTTGTGTGTCTCTTTCTGCTCATAAGCCCTCCGAGAGCGGGGACTCATTTTCCCGAGCCGGCGTCGTCACAGCTCTCCGTGCCCGGCAGCCCCGACGTGCAGGACGCATCGGCCAGCGGAGGCGGGGGCTGTCGAGGGTCACTCGGCAGTGAGTGAGATTCCGCTTTCCGAAGTGACGTGGCGCTCGCTTCCTCACGGGCGCTCAAAGAAAACTGTCCAGAGGTGGATTCGATCGAAACGGCGGACCAGGGCAGGGGGTGAGGCTGCCTTCGGGCCGGTCGACGAGCTCCACGCACAGTCGGTCCTTCGCACGCTTTTCCTACTTCCTCGTGTGCAAGGGGCACCGGAAGGGGCACGCGGGCAAACAGAGCCAGGACACACGTCCGGTCGAGAACGTCACGCTCCGCACGTGTAGATGGAACGGAAAAGTCAGAAGCACTGGGCACCCGGAGTGAGACTAATTTAAGGGGGACAGGTGTTCGTCCAAAATCTGCCCCTTTGCCAGCCTCGGACGCCCACTCCGTAAGTCCGAGCCGACCTTATGTGGTGAGAGCCAGCCCGGCAGGTCCCCAGATAAGGCCTCTCGCGTGTCATTTCCCGCCGGTGCTCAGGGAGCGGGGTGCCGGCGCAGTGCACACGCTGCGGCGGGGTGGGGTGCGGGGCGGGGTGCGGGGCGGGATCCGGATCTCCTCCGGCCCCTTCTTCCCCCTGATCCCTGTCAGGATGCGGGAGAAGCGTTGTGCACACACAACCCGGAGATTCTCCAGGGCCAGGTGTGGTGTCATCTAGAGTGTAGACGGCTCTGCGAACACGTGTCCACGGCAGGGTTTGGGGGAAGAGGTTTCACCTTCCTCCCATCTGAAGACCACACGACTTTTTAAAAAACGTATCCGAATGCGTAAAGCCCTCGGCCTTCACCCCTCAGCCCCGCAAACGATTCTCTGTTTCCCGTGCTGTTTCGCACGGAGCCGTTATTTGTATCATGTCCAGTCTTCATGTCGCCAGTGCGGAAAAGTCCCACTGAAAGGTGAAACTCTCCTTTGTCTTTATTTTTATTTTATTTATGGAAGGTTCAGGATGTGCCCAGCGACAGGTGCCCGTGATGCTTCAATGAAAGAGGAGAGGTCGCCGCTCTGCTGGCGCTTAGACTCCGGCGAAGGCAGACGCTAAGGGGCAGAGGGTAAGTGAGTCGCTCTGGAGGCCGAGGGCGAAGGGACCGTGACGGACAGGGACAGGGTCAGGCGGGCGGGGAGCAGTGTATCTATAGCAGGGCGGGGCAGACAAAGCCAGGGGAAGCGTTTACGGTTGCATCAGTTATTTGCTGAATTCTAGAGCATTTTTCATTAAAACGATATGGTGAACGATGGGAAATGTCAGAGAGGCCTTTTGCATGCTGGAGCCTGCCTCATGGCCATGGAGGTGAGGACGCACGTCGCCTCCCCCTGCACTTTCGCCTGTGGTCTTGAGGTCACTAGGTCGCTGGCACCTGTGGACTGAAGTGCTAGACAGTGGCTGCTGTGCGTCTTCGGGCGCTGTGCTCCGTGACATCACGTCGGCAGGTCGAAATCGCCCGCGGTGGCCGTGTTTACACGGCAGATGCCACAGCCAGGGCGTCCCTCTCAGCCCCTGGGAGCCGGCTGGCGGCTCCACGCTCACCAGGCCTGAGCGTTCCCGCCCTCACCACGGCAGCGAGCAGGGGCCACGTCTCTGTGGCATCCGATGCGCCGAGTGACAAGGGTGTGGGGTGTGGGGGGCGGGGAGGGTGGTGGCGCGTCCACTCCGAAGGGGTGGGGGTCGGGGTGGGAGTGAGGAAGGGTGGTGGCCCGTCCACTCCCAGGCCTCAGCGATGCTCGCTGTGTGGCACCACAGCCTGCTTTTCCGGAAACCCTCGCCTGGCCTCGAGTGACCTTACGGCGCTGGATCGAGTCCCATTCTTCATCAAAAGAGTCTCAGCTCTAGATGCATCAGATGCATCCCAGAGGGGCGCTTGCAGGGGTGATTTTGACCGGAAATGACTTCTCCCTGGGAGAACGTGGGGTCTGGGGAGTTGTGCTCTCGTGCTTCTGAAGAGCAGCCAGTCAAGTGCAGCAGGGAGTCACGTGCCCAATATGCAGGTGGACACTTGGAGTGGCCACAGGAAGTGAGGGCCACAGGGCTCAGCCAGCCCCTAGCCCAGCATCCTCGGAGCCCAGAACAGGCTGTTTAAACCCTCCGGGGCTCTTCCAGTGACATGGGACAAGGCGGAAACCCCGGGACCCCGAGAGGCACGTCCCCACGGGGTCAGAGGCTCCCCCAGGCCCTGGTGGGACAGCCCAAGACGGGGCTGGGCCCCAGGAGCCTGGAAATGAGGCCGAGAACCAGGTCTGTTAAGAGAGCCTGCAGCATTTTTAAACCTGAAGTTCCCATCGCAGGCTGCATCTTTGCATGACATCCCTTCAAATCTAGTTCACGGAACGGTTGTCTGGGAGGAAATTTTACAGGTGCTTGTATTCAGTTTGGAAAAGACATAGTGAGCATTTCTATAGGAATAGAGATGCTTTCACAAATAAAGGTACAGGACTCGTTCGTTCATTCGTGCGTTCCAGGTTCTCGGGACGACGGAAAAGCTCCCGAGGAGAAGCGGAGCATCACGCCGATGTGTCGCCGCTACGCTCGGCCCACGCTGTTTGCTTTAGTGCCCTATTTTTCATCAGTTTCAATTACAGGAAACCATTAAACTCTATTTTCCAATAAATTCAGTGGAAAACGTCTTTAATTGTCCCTTTTGCCCGAGCCTGTGCCCAAATCGACACAAAACAACAGCTTCGCTAAAGCAGAAGGAACGTGCGCGAGGAGAAATGAATCTTGAACCGAGTGTGGTTTAAGGAACACCAGTCCCCAGGGTCACGGGCAGGTGCGGGGAGAAAAGACAGTCTGCTTTTCCTGAGGGATAAGGACATGTGTCCCCTGGAGGTGGCAGAGTGGCCGTCTGTGCCTTGCGTGATGCACAGTGTTTATCTGACACATTTTTCTGGCTGAGGGACACTTTTGGTTCCCATATAATGGAGCTAGGTGGAGAGGCTGGAATTGGGGAGATGGGTGATGCGGAGGTGAGGTCTCGGGTGTGGGGGCGGGAGCTGTCTGGGAGGGGAGCCTGCTGAGCCATCGTTGGCCAAGCTGTCACCTTTCCGGAGCGTCCTGGGCTTCGAGAGCCTCAGAGGTGAGGTTCAGAGCCCCCCAGGCACACGGCCGCTTGGCGGCCCCGCCCTCCCTCCTCCGTCTGCAAATCCACGTGGCTGTGATAGATTTACTCTTGAGCGATTTGGAGGTTTTATTTTTTTCTTACCTTTCTTTTTTTTAAAGTACTTCTCTTGTTCCAGGTATTACACTAAGCAGTTATCAAATATTTACTATTCAAAACAATCCTGAGAGGAAGGCACAATTGTTTCCATTTTACAGATGAATGAACCAAGTGTTTTTACTGTCTCTTTCGGCTTATTTTATATTTTGTTCCTCTCTCACAATTCTGAAAAATGGATGGCGATGATGGCAGTGGTTGCATTTTTTTTTTTTTTCAGGAGAAACATGTTACTCAACTCTAAAACTTAGAATATGTCTGCGTTAAACAAAACATTAGGGCGACAGTCCAAAAGGATCGCTTCTTACCGCTGGAGATTAACTTGCTGATTTGTACTTCGAATGAGGAATGATTTCCGTGGGATCTTTGACTGGTCTTCTTGCTGTATTACGTTCACTAAGCAGAACTCGAACACTCATGCAGGAATGCAAACACACCCGTCCATCTTTGGTTTATCCATTTGTTCAGCCGTCATTTGCTGACACCTAACGATACTTACATTTGCCGTTGGTACCATGCCAGATATAAGTGTGAACTGCCCTCGGGAATCCGAGACTCGTGGAACAGACGGGTAGAGAAAGGCAGGTGCACCCGGGTTTTAGAGGTGCATGGAGGAAATCGGTGTGGGGTGCGAGGGCACAGGAGGTGGGAGAAGCATGTTCTCGCTGAAGTCTGGGCGTGTCTCAGGGCCACACGTCACAGGAGGGGATCCCCAGCCCTCCGGAAGGACAGCCCCTTCTCCAGGGAACGCGGCTTGCTCAGCAGACAGTGTCACTCCCCTACGCCGGCTCCAGAAACTGCTAGCGGTCTGGTAGGCTGCTTACCAAAACACAGCCTCTGATAATGTCTCCTCCAGTCTGAGAAAGTCGTCGATTTTAAAGACGAATGCTCATGACATCATTCAGCTGAACCCATCAGCAATTTCTTCTTTAATCTGAACTGAGAGTGGACTTGGTATGTCTTTAGTCTATTGAATTTATCATGTGCTAGAATCCATCTTTAAAAATCTCTTGTTAAATGACCCTCAGCCCACCACCCAGGCTCTCACGGCAGCGGGTACCATTCCGGCTCAACCAACCAGTCAGCTGTAATTTCTATTTCTGGATTTTTTTTTTTTCATTTGTCCATTGTGAAAGATTCAAGGCAATAATCAGGAAAGTTGTAAATGCATTATTTTACAACTTAAAGTTGAACATATTTTTATTATAAATTTATTATAAATTTTATCATAAATTTCTTGAAATTACATGAAAATTACATGAACCAGGCTGGCTTTGCGGCCTCGGACGCTCGCATAATTTGGCTCATGTCCCTAGCTCCATTTTAAATGTACAACTGGATATGGTTATTATTTCAAGATTTACAAAGGTGTCAAGTAGTGGACAAACATCAAAAAAATAGTTTTGACACACACATCGAGCATTTTCTCCACTTTTCCCTTTCAGGTTGTTTCGGGTTATTTGTAGGCAAAGAGGTGAGTAAGCAGAGAAGCCTCAGACAGCCAACCTTTGAAGGAGATGCTTCATTTCCTACTGCAAAAGTTTATCTGAAATAGGGACTTCCTGTTTTACGCAGAAATAACTAATGTCAGATGATCATTTAAGGGAAAACAAAAAACAGAAAACAGAAAACGTGCACCCGACTGAGAGGTACAACTCACTATATTTTTTTGCTACTAACTCTGCGTTGAAATTCGGATGCACCCTCAGGAAAGTCCATGACAGTCCTCCCCTCCTGGGGTAAGTTTACATGATTTAACATCTTAGCAGGTGTTATTGCGACCAGCGCTCCGAAATACCTCTACCTCCATTTTATTTTAGAGGAAGAAGTTAAGGTGTTTTTCTCAGAAGACATCAGGGCAGAGGTTTATAAAAGAACCGACAGCCCTTAAGTCGTGGAGAAGCAGGCCTCTGCCCTGCCGCTACGAGGGGACTCGCCTTCCCCCACTGGTCTAAGGGCGTGGGGCAGACGGACGTGGCCCTTAGCCACACCTCGTCCCAACCAGTCTTCCTGCAGGAACGCTAGCGAGGGCGAAGTTATGATGTCTCCGTAACGCGAAGAGCTCAGTAGTCAACAGAATGGAACAAAATTCTTCCAAAAGAGGGAGGAGCTGTGGGATCGTGGCACCAATACAGTACGAACCGGTGCGTTTCACTTCCGAAGAGCCAAAAAGGAAGACACTTTTCTTGTCTTAAAAAACAAAACAATACATCAGGGCCCAGCAGAAGGTGCCCGATCGATCGGGCATAAACAATGACAGGCGTGCAGTCGGACCGTATCCGGGAAAGGCCACGTGCAAACTGGTTTGGAAGAAATGTATTTTACTACTTCCACTAATATGCTAGTTTTTCAAAGTTTCGACAGGATTTTTAGTATATTTAATTAGCAAGTTTTATTTTAAGTTCGTGTGATTTCATGATAAAAGTCTTAAAAACGCTGTATTCTTCCAACAAAGTTGGGTGTCTTTCTCACGTGTTAGTCTTTCTTCTTATTTTGTGGCAGTGACAATTATTTTCCCTTAATGTCATGCACAGATGTACTGGAAAGGAGTTCGTTTCACTTCCTACTTCTCCAGTATATGAAGCCAATTACCATCAATTATACAAAAATATAAGACATGAAAAGCTTGGTTTCCACTCACTTCAGAATCCTAGGCTCCTTATTGCATTTCAGTCTATTAGAAATTAAAGATATAATGCCTTTAAAAATATTTACATTTAAAAAGGCCTTGTTTTTAAAATATTGTTATTTTCTTTTAAAAATTTTCTTCTATGTTCTTTCAGGGAAAAGCAGAAGGATTAAAATTGCTTCTAGCCCATGCCTGCCGAGGAAGAGGGCCAGGGCTGCAGAGAATGTACATTTTCCATCACAAATACCTACAGCGTCACCTGCATATATAAATATGGAAATACAGACGTAACTATCTCTGCTTCCTATAGCGATGTTAAGTTGGACCTTCAAAATAGTATTTTGATTGGGATGACGATGTAAGATCCTTCTCGGCCCTGTAAAAAGAGGTTGTATCCTTACTCAACTTACAACACATGGTTTTAATAAATAGCAAGCTATGCCTTAAGGTTTAAAGTATTAGATTAGATCTATTGTATAATTTTTATATTCTATATTTTTTGATGTTGCAAATTTTAACTGCTTGAATTTTGTATTTTTTAAACGCCAACTTTCTCCGTCAGTTTCTTTTTACAAGAAAATTGGTAAAGCTTCCCTTGTCTCTAAAAAAAGAAATCTTGTTTCAAAACGAATTACTATAACATGCACAGTATAGAGAAAACTCGGAAAATAACGATGTAAAAAAAAAGATACACTATACTAAAAAGTCCTTCAAATGGCCCTTTTGTTAGAAATACGCTTTCAGAATTAAAAGATTTATTCCATTTTAACCAACAAAACAACACGTGGCATTTGTTTTTATATAATAAACAAGCGAATAGCATCTTTATTCTGTTTTTGCAAAGCCTGTAGATAGCCTTGATTACAGAGGCTAACTTTATTTGTGATCACCTGGCCCATGGTTAAAAGTATCTACTTAAAAATTGCTCATGCGAATAGTCACAGTGAATCTTAAAATAGGACCGGAAAAACAAATACTGTTAAAGTCAAGTGTGTTTTGTGTATTTTCTCTACTGGTCCTTTTTCTTTCTTTCACAATTTAGCAGAGATATTTTGATCGATGAGTTTCAGAAAAACTTTTCTAACCTGTTTTAATCTAGTCGGTGAAAACATTTAGGGACAAAGCACGGTATGAATATAAATTATTTGTCAACATATGGGGACAGGGGGCGTTGCGAAGTGAAAACCGGCACAGAAAGCAGGCATTGTTCCTGGTGATGAAGTTCTCAGCGCAAGTCGTTGGGCGGCGGTGAGAAGTTGCTTGCCTGCTCTGGGGGTGCAGCACTTGGCAGAGCCAGGGACAGCTGCGCCGATTGTACATAATTAGTCAAGGTCAGACACTGCAAATGAAGGACATTCACCATTTGTCAGGAGGACAATGGAGGAGAACTGAGCGTTCTCAACTGGGAATGGCTGGGAAAGGACCATGGCCGTTCTGGGGTGAGGCCCGCCCGCCTTTTCCTCTGCCCGCTGGAAGGCAGCAGCCACTCAAGACGATTCAAATGCAAGCACTAGTCAGCCTCACCGATGTCACAAAACACAATCTTGTTTTAACTACCAGAAGCATATGTTCGCTGACACAGTGTAATGTTGGTGACACTTGAAGGAAGAAACGAGAGAATAAACGCGTTTTTTTTTTGCATGGCCTTGGGACTTCCTGTTTCCTTCCTCCGTGCGATGGCATAATCTTTTAAGTCACCAACCGATGCAGTGTAATCCTTTCAATAAAGGGCCGATCACTTTCAAATGAACAGAAACTCTTGGAATGGGGAAACCCATGTCGATGCAGAATGCGATGCTTTTGTCCGGATGGTTGCTTAGAGAAGCGCTTTATTTTCAACAGGAGAAATGACACATGGGGTCACATGGTCCGCTAAAGTAAGATAAAGGAAAATTTTCGCTGCCGATAGATATTTTAGACCCAGCAAAGAATTTTCATCTACACGATAAGCAAGGCTAGGGTGTGATTCTGAAAGCTGAAAAGTCTGCGCCCGTTTTAAGAAAAAGAAAATGAGACCACTGGGTGCATCGAGAGCCGCGCGGCTTAAGGTCACTTGGTAAACGCCTGCACCGTGTCCCGTGGGGACGGAGCCTGCCCGCCATGTGCCGCTCTTCCCAGCGTGTCCAATGTGGCTTTGGCGCAGGGAGGGTGCGCTCCAGCCTGAAGCGGGGTGCACCCTGGGGTGCAGGGTGTGTTCCCGCCTGGAGCAGCCCTGCGGGAGTCAGCGAGGGGCGGACAGAGGAAGGGTCGGCACAGAGGGACCATCGGGGCCGCGTGCCGCACCGATTTCTCATTAGCTCGCTCTCCCTGATCACTCTTTCCAGGTGACAGGCTTTCTTTGGACTCCAGGCTCTCATTACTGTCTCATTATAATGTCTTCCCACACATCAGATTTATTTCGGTCTATGTGCTTTGCTACACAATTGCCACCTGCCGCAGGAAGGGAAAAAAAAATTTCAGAGAATTACCTGGAAACTAAGAATGATCCAGCTGATGGTTCACGCACACGTAAACACATGCTCTCGAAATCTGTGAGAAATTACAGAGGGTCTCGCATTTCTAGAAGAAGCCGGGAGGGCAAGATGGCGCCACCTCTCAATTATACGTCCTTATGATAGGCGTTCATGATCTCGCTGTGAAGCAAGCGACACGCTTCTGATTAGCCTTTTCTGTCACCTCCACTTCCCAATGAATAAACCAGAATAAGAGGAAGCTGCACTATAAAATCCTCCCCATTACCACTAGCAAAGCAAGTGGCATACGCATTACACAAACATCTCTCAATTTTTATGGGAAGAAATCGTACACAGACATCAGCGTCCACGTATGCAACGCGTGCACACACACACACACACTCACACACACACACACAC